>NC_091346.1:11472364-11717364 GCF_038502225.1 Cherax quadricarinatus | reverse complement strand
ATTTAAAATTAAGTCCTTTCTAAAAATTTCTCTTATATGTTTAAAGATATATTTTTTTCATTTATGTTAATGTGAAAATTTATAATTTTGCACCAAAAGAATCTTAGAAAACTTACCTAACCTTATTCTAACAAGTGCAATTTATTTTAGCCTAATCCTACTAAATATCTTTTAAAAACGTTTACAGTAATTTAATACTAAACAAACACAACGAAATATATTTTTTTCGTTAGGTTTAGAATGATTTTGGCGAAATAATTGCATACACAAATTTTCGCTTGTCCTATATGGCAAGATGAGCGTTGCTATTTAAGCCAAGATGGCAAGTTCTGCCTATTCGGCACGACATATATATATATATATATATATATATATATATATATATATATATATATATATATATATATATATATATATATATATATATATATACATATATATATATATATATATATATATATATATATATATATATGTGTGTGTGTATATTCTGAATTGGTCAATTAGGCCGAACAGCCTTAAAAATTGGGCTTTTTTTAATTTTCTTTTAGAGAGATACAATTTTTCATTCAAAATCATGTGAAAAAAATGGGAACCACATCTTATGTAATTTTACTAAATATTTAGTTGATCAGCTTAAATTTATTTTTACTTAAAATCGATATGCACAAATAGATTGTCGCCAATTTATTGCATAAACAAGTTTTCGAACAACTTATTCGACATTAGTTATCTCGCTGTTATATTATCTTCGGTATATAGGCTCTCGCATATTAATATTTAGTGTATTTTTGTAAACCAGTGAAAAAGACTGAAGAAACCAGTGATAACAAAGTGACTGGTCGGTGGTCGGCTTCATGTTCCAGAACTTACGAAGCTTGTGAAGGGTTTAATGAAGCCAGTGATGTCTGAGTGAGGGACGGGTCTCAGGTAGCCAGCTGTGTGCACCTCCATGTAGAGGAACTCGCTCGCCTCCGTCAACTGGTTCCTCTCTGCAGACATCATGAGGATACTCGTGTCCACCTCCTGTAGAAAAATAAAAATTTGTATCAGAGGTTGCTTTAATGTTTTCTTTAATGATCATCACGAGACAGTGGTTAGAAATAGGGCTACAGTTATTATAGGAATGATGATAAATAATATTATAGGAATGTTTGAGCCATAATCATTCCTCTTTTCAGGAACTTAAAACGGATTTAACTTGTCATGAAATACGGATACCTAGATTCTAAAGTGAGTTACGAAATGATCAATAAATGAAACAAGTTACTTAGATATAATTACCAAAACGAATATAAAGATATTATATTGTTGATTTTCTTGAATGAAGTGTACATGCGGGAAGAGGACTGACTGTTGATCTAAGTCCTAAATGATGACATTGTTGCAACCCCTGAATGGGTTGCAATGATTAATAGGTATATATTATATTATCTTTTCATATAATTTTATATTGCTTATATTTGTGATAATAGCTAAATCGTAAATATATTGCTTTATATTATTATTTGACTTATGTTGTGAGGTAGGATGTAACATATTATGTGCTCAGTTCAAGTCTTGATTGTCTAACTACTGTAATTATCGCTTGTGGCTCGTTAGACTGTCGGCTTCGGTTGCTGGGCAGCAACTGTCCATGGAGCTATCACGTGATCGAGGGGGGGGGGCGTCCTCACCTTGCCTGAAGTATTCAGTCTGGTCTAGACTCGCTGGGTGGTTGGACGTATTCCAGAGAAAGTGCCTAAATCTCCCTTATAGGCCCTTGTTGGAAGACCGTCTCTTGTCTCATCATTGTCAGTTCTGTGAGACTCTGTTCACAGAACATTGTATAGACTTAGTGATTTTAGACGTTGTACTGAGATTGCATAGACACTCTAAACAACTCAGGTCTTGAGCTGTAGCTTCTGACCTAACTTGTACTGGTATCTGTGTATTATCACAGTCGGGGATTTTCTTATGCTGAACTAGTCCTAGAGGGACTGGTACCGAACTTGCACACGAAAATCACTCACTATGAAAGCAAAAGACTTGGCAGACGATGCACCATCCCCCCAATGAAAAGCAGGGGTGTCACTAGCACGTTAAGAGACCATACAATAAGTGTCAGGGGCCCGAGACTGTTCAACTGCCTCCCAGCACACATAAGGGGGATTACCAACAGACCCCTGGCAGTCTTCAAGCTGGCACTGGACAAGCACCTAAAGTCAGTTCCTGATCAGCCGGGCTGTGGCTCGTACGTTGGTTTGCGTGTAGCCAGCAGCAACAGCCTGGTTGATCAGGCTCTGATCCACCAGGAGGCCTGGTCACAGACCGGGCCGCGGGGGCGTTGACCCCCGGAACTCTCTCCAGGTAAACTCCAGGTAAGTAGTATGGGAGTTTCATGACTTTTGAGGAGGATCTGCAGATGGTCCCTACTTAGTGTCGTTATATTATCTCCTTGTTCCTGATTCTGTGTCGCAGTTGCTTGTTATATTGCTATTGGGCTTAGCATTCATTCTTTTTATTGTTCAAGCAGACTGTTCTGACTGCCAGTTGGTCAAGAAGTTAGTTTATTTGAGGACTTTGTCAGTCACTTGTTTAAGTCAAGTCGAGTCGTGAGACATAGCAAACTACTTAGAGCACTTACACACATACACACAAACTTGTACATATTTGTAATATCTTATTAAATGTTAATGTACCAGACGGTACTTAAGAATTATAAATGTGATATGTGCTTTCAGCACAATAATATTGTACACGAGAGAAGTGATATTATTTTAATTACTGTGAATAATTTAATTTAATTTGATATACGCCTAGACAACTTAATGACTAATAATTTACTAAATTTTAATTTCTCTAGTTAGCCTACCAGTTGTAATCCTGAAGCACTATTGAATCATACTGAATTCTAATGGATAATTGGACAAGGATACTGACTACTTGCTACGAAAACCCAGTAACAGGCTGGATGCTAGAAGGGAAGTCCTTTCTAGTATTCACTGGAGATCTCTAAGCTTTTAGAATCGCGTTTTTTGTAACAAATGGGGGCCTGTCCGGGATGCTCTTGATCCAAGGTGTTGGAGTAATTGTCCAGTTTGACATACTAGTAACTCTGTGATCAAACACTTTGAGTACTTTCCTAATCTGAAGACTTTGAGTTTAGTCTTGTACAACATACCAGGTGGATGTATGTACCTGATTTAGTCTCTTGATCAAAGATGGAAATACTGTTTATGAGTTCTAGCTCTAAGACAACCAACACTAAAATTCCTATTAGGATTATAGTTTCCCATAATCACTCTCTCGTAGTACAATTATTTTCGTGATGTATGCCAAAGTGAAACAGTTAATTGATACTCTGACTTTGTCTGAGTTAAGTATATTAAAACTTCAGACGTGTTGGTGAGTAGCCAAATATCTCGGTGTGACGTATAACAGGAATTGCACCTCAGAAACTGTCAGAGCGTTAATTAAAGATATATTGTTTCCTGCTCATACAGAGGTGTCTGATTATGATTCAGATTAAGAAAGCCTAGTGTCACAATTAGGAAGTATGACTCTATTTGATGACGTAGAAGAAAGAGCAACTAAGGCAGAAGTGTCTGAGCCTAGTGAACCTCCGCTCTTGCCTTCCCTCACTGACACATTAGTACAGAGTATAGCTGGTAGTATGACTAAGCCTCACGCTAGTACTGTGTATGCTATACCTGTATCTACTTATCCTAGACCAGATCTAGACTCTCTAGGGACGGTTGGACGAGGTGCTCGACCTAAAGAACGTCCAGACTCATTCGTTAGATTCCTTACTCCTCCATTACCCACTGTCCTATCTCTCAGGAGCAGTTTGAGAGGTTAGAACGCCTCATTATGTTGCAGACTGCACAAATAGAGGCTCAGAGGAAATTGAATGAAGAAGATTTCCAGAGAGAAAATGTTCATCTGGGAAGACAAGAGACTGATAGATCACAGGACACATTTAATGTGCAGAAAGCTGCATCAATGGTTCCTAAGTTTTTTGAGAGTGACTTAGACACCTATTTTGATGTGTTTGAGAACCAGGCATATGCTATGAACTGGCCCCGTAAGCACTGGGCTACCTTGTTGCACACAGCTTTGACAGGAAGAGCTCAAACTTGTACTGCTGCTTTACCATTTGCCAAGTACATTAGTTATGATGCTGTCAAACTAACTATTCTAGAGACATATAACTTGTTACCCGTAAGTTATCAAAGCGCATCTCGTACGTTACAACGACTACAAGATCAAACTTGTGTAGAGTTTGCTCGTGAGAAAAAAGTTGCATTTGAGAGGTGGTGTAGGTCTGCCAAGTGTAACAACTACGACAGCCTTGTTCAGTTGTTACTACATGAAGAGTTTAACAACTGTATGTCTGCTGACATAACAAGAATATCTGATCGATCATACTACCTCGGATATTCTGGAAACTTCAGCATTAGCAGACAATTACGAGATTTCTCACAAACTTGTACGTACTAAAACACAGAGAAACAAGATAACTAAAAATTGTCCTAGGAGTTGGCAACCTAAATCAGCTACTCATTGCCGGCCTGATGTATCTGCTACTGTAACTTCTAGTACCTTTACCAGGAAAACACATAATCCTGAATCTGTCTCTGTGGCTAGACAGAAATCTGATATCGAGAACAAGAAAGTTAAATGTACCTATTGTAACAGAAAAGGACATGCTAGAAAGTATTGCTATAAGTTAGAAAAAGATACAAGAAGCAGTCGTGCGGCTGGCGCCCTCACTCAAGTCGTATCTTCTTCCAAGCAACAAAGGCACCAAAATCCTAGTAATACCTCTGATCCTACTGTTTTAGATAATGTTACTCAGAACAGATGACTAGCATCAGAAAGTGCATCTGACGAAAAGATTCGTTCAGCGATGAGTCCTTGCTTTTCGAGAGGTAAAGTAGGATTTGACGAATCACATCTAACTGAGATAATTACTTTCAGAGACACTGGCAGTTATCTCACATTATTAAGAGAAGATGTACTGCCCATAACTGATGATACCTATTGCAAGATAGATGTATTGTTAGAAGCCTATGGAGGGGCTGTTATAAAAGTACCTCTTCATAAGGTATACATTGAAACAAGCTATTATACTGGTTATATTTCAGTGGGTGTATCCAGTGGTGTATTTCCCATCAGGTCAGTGGACTTATTGATAGGGAACGATATCCTTCATGCTGGTATATGTAAAGAACCACTTGTGATTGATAATAACACTGATGATAATTATGCCATTGAAACTTGTAGAGAGAAACCTATTTTATTTCCTCTCAGAGCAATTACTAGAGCTATGTCAAAGATACAACAACCATCCTTGTCTCCTGTTGAGTTAGTGGACGACAATGATTTGGGGTTGAATATGTTGTTTAGTGACGCTCTGCGCCCAGGATCATTAACACCAACTCCCCCGTGTCTTCAACCTAGTCAGGACACTACTGACGTTAAATTTCTAACTCATGATGATTTAATCAAGGATCAGTTTGTTGATCAGTCACTGGAAAGACTGAGAGATATAGCAATTACTGAGAGTGAAGCAAAGGATCTCGATAATTGTTACTATTATAATAACGGTGTACTGAGGGAGAAAAATACATGTAAGTTGTCAGCTGATAGTGTTTCCACCACAGTCAAGCATCTCGTAGTGTTACCAATTACATTTCGTGAACAAGCCATTGATTTTGCTCACAATAGTCCCATAGGAGGACATTTGGGTGTCAAGAAGACACTCGGTAAACTGGCGAAACATTTTACTTGGCCAAAGATGAAAGAAACAGTAGCCGATCATGTGCGACGTTGCCACGTGTGTCAAGTGACAGGCAAGCCAGCACTCACTCCTCCTCCTCCTGCACCTCTCATTCCTATCACCGTGGATGGTGAACCATTCTCACGTCTTATTATTGATTGTGTTGGTCCTTTGCCTAGAACCAAACTAGGAAACCAATACTTATTTACTATTATGGACGCTGCAACACGCTATCCCGAAGCTATTCCTATGAGAAAAATTAATGCTCGTGCTATTGTGAGAGCGCTAATGAAATTTTTCTCCCAGGTTGGATTGCCACGAGAGATACAATCAGATCAGGGATCTAACTTCACTTCTAAGATCCTTCGAGAAGCATTATCCCACCTAGGAATAAAGTCTGTACTTTCAACCAGTTATCATCCACAGTCACAAGGTGCTCTAGAGAGATTTCATCAGACACTGAAGTCCATGATGAGAGCTTATTGTGAACATTTTTCTAGAGACTGGGATGAGGGTATACCTTTTCTTCTGTTCGCTATGAGAGAAAGTGAGCAAGAAAGTCTCGGGTTTAGTCCGTTTGAATTAATATTCGGACACCAAGTGCGTGGTCCTCTCGCAGTGTTAAAAGACGTGTGGACAGAAAAATCAAATCCATCATTGAGTACTTCACCTTCATTAATGCAGCAACATTTGACAGCAGCTAGAGAGCTAGCTTCGAGAAACCTAGTTTCAGCCCAAGCTAGAATGAAGCAACATTATGACAAGCGTGTTGTCTCTCGTTCTTTTAAAGCAGGAGATAAGGTGATGGCTCGGAAATTAGTACCAGGTCATGCTCTACAAGCCAGGTATGATGGTCCCCTGGAAGTAGTGAAAAGGCTTAGCGACGTAAATTATTTGGTACGTACGCCTGGGAAAAAGAAATCTAATCATGTGTACCATGTTAACCAGCTTAAGACATACTACGCTAGTCCTCTACCTACTGTTACAAAAAACACGATTCTAAAAGCTTAGAGATCTCCAGTGAATACTAGAAAGGACTGCCCTTCTAGCATCCAGCCTGTTACTGGGTTTTTGTAACAAGTAATCAGTATCCTTGTCCAATTATCCATTATAAATCAGTATTATTTAATAGCGCTTTAGGATTACAACTGGTAGGCTACTAACTAGAGAAATTAAAATTTAATAAATTTATTAAGTCTATAAGTTGTCTAGAGGTATATTATCAAAGTAAATTAAATCACAGCAATCAAAATAAAATCAATCTCTCGAGTTCAATATTATTGTGCTGAAAGCACATATCACATTTATAATTCTTAAGTACCGTCAGGTACATTAACATTTAATAAGATATTACAAATATGTACAAGTAAGTGTGTGTATGTGTGTAAGTGCTCTTAAGTAGTTAGCTATGTCTCAAGACTCGAATAAGACTTAAACAAGTGACTGACAAAGTCCTCAAATAAACTAACTTCTTCACCGACTGGCAACCCGAACAGTCTGCTTGAACAACAAAGAATGCTAAGCCCAATAGCAATGCAATATCAAGCGACTGCGACACAGAATCAGGAACTGGGAAATAATATAACGACACTAAGTAGGGACCATCTGCAGATCCTCCACAAGTTACAAAACTCCCATAATACTGAACCTATGTTCAGCATAGGAAAAACTGTGACTGTGACAATACACAGGAACCAGTACAAAATTAGGTCAGAAGCTATAGCTAAGGACCTGAGATACTCAGAGTGTCTATGTGACACACAACCTCAGTACAACGTCGAAAATCACTAAGTCCTTACAATGTTCTGTGAACAAAGTTCTACAGAACTAACAAGAATAATGAGACAGACAATCTGTCCAACCACCAAGCGAGTCTCGAGCAGACTGACTACTTCACGAGAGGTGAGGACACCCCCCCTCGATCACGTGATAGTTACGTGGACAACTGCAGCTCAGAAGCCGGCAGTATAACGAGCGACAAGCGATAATTACAGTAGTTTGACAATCAAGACTAACTGAGCACATTTTATATACATCCTAACAACATAAGCTAAATAACAATATAACAGTCAAATAATAATATAAAGTCATACATTTACGATTTAGCTATTATCGCAAATATAAGCAATATAAAATTATATGAAAAGATAATATACATTACATATATATAATAATCATTGTAACCCATTCAGGGGTTGCAACACCCCCCCCCCCCAACACGACAGAGGGTCGCACTAGGAGTTGCATTAATGTCTTTCACATTATTTCTGATTACTCATATCAATATTATCAAAATAAAAATTAAACATTAATCAGAGTCTCTCTTGTGCCAAGCACCTCTACAATTTCACAGCGTCCGTCACTAGGATATGCCTCTAGTTCTAGGGCAGTACACCGTATCGTATCTGCATACTCGTGGTTATGTACATCAGTGTAGAGACTGGATAGCGCTGGCAAGGAGGGCACGTTGAGGCTCGATCATAGTAGAGGAGACTGCATTCCACTCTTAAGTAGTGGTTGTGGAATGCGAGGCAGTATGAACATCTGAGTATGAAACAGCTTAAGGTGTGTAGTGAGGGGGGGGGTCTGCGACAGGACAGTGTTGCGTCACGCAGTACATCACCCGCACCACACTACCCACTCAACACTCAGCTTGTCTCCTCCTCACACAACATTACTGTGAATATATAAATATAATAATTAGACATGACATGAGTATATATAGTTAATATGGGCTGGAGGGATTAAGTTACTTTACTGAATTTGACATAGCAAGTAACAAAAGGTATTTGGGCATAAAATTACGTAAATTTTAAATGGGGAAGTGCCCAAATACTCGTCAAAATGTTCAAAGGACACCACAAGAGCTAGAGCATAATTTTTCTGGTGTCGTTTGAGCTTAGATGAATAGTAACATATAGGATGGAGATTATCAGTGGATGTTGACTGTTGGAGTAGCACAGCACCCACTGCATAACCACTCGCATCTATATGTAAAAAGAAGGGAAGATTGAAATTAGGACTCTTCAACACAGGAGCAGAGGATAGCAAGCGCTTCAACCTTTTGAACGAGTCTGGACAATCTGTAGTCCAGATGAACTGAACTTTGGTTCTAATGAACATAGTGAGAGGTGTAGGTGGAGGTGTGTGCGCTGGCTTGCCTGTCACTTGACACGTGGCAACGTCGCACATGATCAGCTACTGTTTCCTTCATCTTTGGCCAAGTAAAATGTTTTGCCAGTTTACCGAGTGTCTTCTTGACACCCAAATGTCCTCCTATGGGACTATTGTGAGCAAAATCAATGGCTTGTTCACGAAATGTAACTGGTAACACTACTAGATGCTTGACTGTGTTGGAAACACTATCAGCTGACAACTTACATGTAGTTTTTTCCATCAGTACACCGTTACTATAATAGTAACAATTATCGAGATCCTTTGCTTCACTCTCAGTAACTGCTATATCTCTCAGTCTTTCCAGTGACTGATCAACAAACTGATCCTTGATTAAATCATCATGAGTTAGAAATTTAACGTCAGTTGTGTCCTGACTAGGTTGATGACTGGGGGGAGTCAGTGTTAATGATCCTGGGCGCAGAGCGTCACTAAACAACATATTCAACCCTAAATTATTGTCATCCACTAACTCAACAGGAGACAAGGATGGTTGTTGAATCTTTGACATAGCTCTAGTAATTGCACTGAGAGGAAATAAAATAGGTTTCTCTCTACAAGCTTCAATGGCATAATTATCATCAGTGGTATTATCAATCACAAGTGGTTCTTTACATATACCAGCATGAAGGATATCGTTCCCTATCAACAAGTCCACTGACCTGATGGGAAATACACCACTGGATATACCCACTGAAATATAACCAGTATAATAGCTTGTTTCAATATATACTTTGTGCAGAGGCACTTTTATAACAGCCCCTCCATAGGCTTCTAACAATACATCTATCTTGGTATAGGTATCGTCAGTTATGGGCAGTACATCTTCTCTTAATAACATGAGATAACTGCCAGTGTCTCTGAAAGAAATTATCTCAGTCAGATGTGATTCGTCAAATCCTACTTTATCTCTTGAAAAGTAAGGACTCATCGCTGAACAAATCTTTTCGTCAGATACACTTTCTGACGCTAGTCATCTGTCCTGAGTAACATTATCTAAAACAGTAGGATCAGAGGAATTGCTAGGATTTTGGTGCTTTTGTTGCTCGGAAGAGGATACGACTTGTGTGGGGGCGCCAGCCGCACGACTGTATCTTGCATCTCTTTCTAACTTATAGCAATACTCTCTAGTATGTCCTTTCCTGTTACAATAGGTACATTTAACTTTCTTCTTCTCGATATCAGATTTCTGTCTAGCCACAGAGACAGATTCAGGATTATGAGTTTTCCTGGTAAAGGTACGAGAAGTTACAGTAGCAGGTACATCAGGACAGCAATGAGCAGTTGATTTAGGTTGCCAAATTCTAGGACAATTTTTAGTTACCTTGTTTCTCTGTGTTTTAGTACATACAAGTTTGTGAGAAATCTCATAATTGTCTGCTAATGCTGCAGTTTCCAGAATATCTGAGGTAGTATGATCGATCAGATATTCTTGTATGTCAGCAGACATACAGTTGTTAAACTCTTCATGTAGTAACAACTGAACAAGACTGTCGTAGTTGTTACACTTCGCAGACCTACACCACCTCTGAAATGCAACTTTTTTCCCACGAGCAAACTCTACACAAGTTTGATCTTGTCGTCGTTGTAACGTACGAAATGCTCTTTGATAACTTACAGGTAACAAGTTATACGTCTCTAGAATTGTTTGTTTGACAGCGTCATAACTAATGTACTTGGTAAATGGCAAAGCTGCAGTACAGGTTTGAGCTCTTCCCGTCAAAGCAGTATGCAACAATGTTGCCCAGTGCTTACGTGGCCAATTCATAGCACGTGCCTGGTTCTCAAACACATCAAAATATGTGTCTAAGTCACTTTCAAAAAACTTAGGAACCATGGATGCAGCTTTCTGCACATTAAATGTGTCCTGTGATCTATCAGTCTGTTGTCTTAACAGACGAACATTTTCTCTTTGGAAATCTTCTTCGTTCAATTTCCTCTGTGCCTCAATTTGTGCAATCTGCAACATAATGAGGCGTTCCAACCTCTCAAACTGTTCCTGAGAGATAGGACCAGTAGGTAATGGAGGAGTAGGGAAATTAACATGTCTTTCTGGACTGTCCTTAGGTCGGACACTTGGTCCAGCCGTCTCTAGAGTGTCTAGATCTGGTCTAGGATAAGTAAATACAGGTGTAGTATACACTGTACTAGTATTAGGCTGTGTCATACTACCAGCTATACTCTGTACTATAGTGTCAGTGAGGGAAGGCATGAGCGAGAACTGAGCTACACAAGGCTCAGACACTAGGCTCACTTCTGCTCTAGTTGCTTTTTCATCAACTTCAAATAGAGCCATACTTCCTAATTGTGACACTAGACTTTCTGAATCTGAATCATAATCAGACATCTCTGTATGAGCAGGAAACAATATATCTTTAATTAATGCTCTGACAGTTTCTGCGGTGTAATTCCTGTTATACGTCACACCGAGATATTTGGCTACTTGCCAACACGTCTGAAGTTTTAATGTACTTAACTCAGACAAAGTCAGAGTATCAATTAACTGTTTCACTTTGGCATACATCACGAAAATAATTGTACTACGAGAGAGTGATTATTGGAAACTATAATCCTAATAGGAATTTTAGTGTTGGTTGTCTTAGAGTTAGAACTCATAAACAGTATTTCCATCTCTCTGGATCAAGAGACTCAGTCAGGTACATACATCCACCTGGTATGTTGTACAAGACTAAAGTCAAAGTCTTCAGATTAGGAAAGTACTCAAAGTGTTTGACCATAGAAGTACTAGTATGTCAAACTGGACAATTTCTCCAACACCTTGGATCAAGAGCATCCCGGACAGGCCCCCATTTGTTACACCTACTACTTCTATTCTTCCTAGGACAGAGGAAGAAAACGTCAGTCTACCTGACATCTCTAGAGGTATAGAGGTTCGTTTAGAAAATTCAGTGACTCTACAATCACTAGACGATTTTCTTAGTAACCTTGGGATTGATAAAGCTAGTGATATTAAAAACATGATTTTGCATTTCCCTGAATTGTTCAGTGATGTTCCTAAACGTTGTACTCTAGGTGTACATGACGTTGATGTACAGGGAGCATCACCCATTAAGCAATCACCATATAGGATGAGTCCAACAAAGCATAAAGTATTGAGAGGAGAGGTTGATTTTCTGTTGTCTCACGGACTTATTGAGCACAGGAAAAGTCCATGGGCATCTCCCTGTATTTTAGTGCCTAAACCTGACGGTAGTTTCAGGATGTGCACTGATTACAGGAAAGTGAACTCTGTCACCTTGCCTGATGGTTATCCTCTACCTCGCATTGACGACCTTATTGACCGTGTGTCAGGAGCCCAGTTTGTCAGCCATTTAGATCTCTTACGAGGCTATTATCAAGTACCGCTTACTGAACATGCTCAAGAAATATCTGCTTTTACTGTTCAAAATGGATTGTTTAACTACCTCGTCACCCCCTTCGGCCTATGTAACGCGGCTTCTTCATTCCAACGTATAATGAACGAGTTGACCCACAACTTAGAAGGAGTAGAAGCTTACCTTGACGACTTAGTGGTGTACAGTGAGGAGTGGGAACAGCACTTGACGCGTCTCAGAACATTGTTCGAGAGACTGGCGCACTACAACTTCACTGTTAACTTAGTTTTGGTCTAGCCAAGATTACCTATCTAGGCTTTTGTATCGGCCAAGGTGAGGTTGCTCCTATTGAGGCTAAGGTTCGTGCAATTTCTGAATTTCCAGTGCCACAGGATAGGAAAGGAGTACAGAGATTCTTGGGTATGGCAGGATATTATCGCAGGTTCTGTCCAAACTTTTCTCAGATTGCAGCTCCTCTCACTGAGCTTACTAGTAGCAAAGTTCAGTTCACCTGGACTAGAGATTGTTCAGACTCGTTCAAAAGATTAAAACGTTTGCTCTTGCTCCTGTGTTGAAAAGTCCTAATTTTAATCTTCCCTTCTTTTTACATATAGATGCGAGTGGTTATGCAGTGAGCGCTGTGCTGCTCCAACAGTCAACATTCACTGACATTCTCCATCCTATATGTTATTATTCATCTAAGCTTAAACGACACCAGAAAAATTATGCCACTATTGAGAAAGATGCTCAAGCTCTTGTGGTGTCCTTGGAACATTTTGACGTGTATTTGGGCACTTCCCCATTTAAAATTAACGTTTTTTCAGACCACAATCTACTCACTTATATTAACACTATGAAAAGTAAAAATGCTAGGATCATGAGGTGGGCCCTCAGAATCCAACCTTATTCTATTAGTATAAAACACATAAGTGGTCATTGTAATGTAATTGCTGACGCGCTGTCACGTCCTTAATAATTATCAGTTACATTAAATTAACGTAATTTTAATGCCCAAATACCTTTTGTTACTTGCTATGTCAAATTCAGTACAGTAACTTAATCCCTCCAGCCCATATTAACTATATATACTCATGTTTAATTAATCTATTTATATATTCACAGTAGTGGTGATATGTGTGAGAGTTGCAGAAAGAAGCTGAGTGATGAGTGGGTAGTGCTGTGTGGGCGATGTTACTGCGTGTGGCGCAACACTGTCCTGCCGCAGACCCCCCCTCACTACACACCTTAAGCTGTTTCATACTCAGATGTCCATACTGCCTCGCATTCCACAGCCACTACTTAAGAGTGGAATGCTGTCTCCTGTCTATAACACAAGACTATTATGCTGTCTAGACTACTATGATCGAGCCTCAACGTGCCCTCCTTGTCTACGCTATTCTGTCTCTACACTGATGTACATAACCGCGAGAATGCAGAGATACGATACTGTGTACTGCCCTAGTACTAGGGGCATAACTTATAGTGAAACAGACACTGTTAAATTATAGAAGTGCTTGGCACAAGAGTGACTCTGATTAATGTTTATATTAATTTGTATTGATATGATTAATCAGTAATAATGTGAAAGACATTAATGCAACTTCTAGTGCGACCGTTTGTCGTGTTGGGGGGGGGGTTGCAACCCCTGAATGGGTTGCAATGATTAATATGAATTTATTATATTATCTTTTCATATAATTTTATATTGCTTATATTTGTGATAATAGCTAAATTGTAAATATATTGCTTTATATTATTATTTGACTTATGTTGTTAGGTAGGATGTAACATATTATGTGCTCAGTTCAAGTCTTGATTGTCTAACTACTGTAATTATCGCTTGTGGCTCGTTAGACTGCCGGCTTTCATTGCTGGGCAGCAACTGTCCATGGAGCTATCACGTGATCGAGGGGGGGTGTCCTCACCTTGCCTGAAGTATTCAGTCTGGTCTAGACTCGCTGGGTGGTTGGATGTATTCCAGAAAAAGTGCCTAAATCTCCCTTATAGGCACTTGTTGGAAGACCGTCTCTTGTCTCATTATTGTTAGTTCTGTGAGACTCTGTTCACAGAACATTGTATAGACTTAGTGATTTTCGACGTTGTACTGAGGTTGTGTGTCTCATAGACACTCGAAACAGCTCAGTTCCTGAGCTGTAGCTTCTGACCTAACTTGTACTGGTATCTGTGTATTATCACAGTTGGGGATTTTCTTATGCTGAACTTAGATTCAGTAGTATAGGAGTTTTGTGACTTTTGTGGAGGATCTGCAGATGGTCCCAACTTAGTGTCGTTATATTATCTCCTTGTTCCTGATTCTGTCGCAGTTGCTTGTTATATTGCTATTGGGCTTAGCATTCATTCTTTTTATTGTTCAAGCAGACTGTTCTGACTGCCAGTTGGTCAAGAAGTTAGTTTATTTGTGGACTTTGTCAGTCACTTGTTTAAGTCTAGTCGAGTCTTGAGACATAGCGAACTACTTAGAGCACTTACACACGTACACACAAACTTGTACATATTTGTAATATCTTATTAAATGTTAATGTACCAGACGGTACTTAAGAATTATAAATGTGATATGTGCTTTCAGCACAATAATATTGTACACGAGAGAAGTGATATTATTTTAATTACTGTGAATAATTTAATTTAATTTGATGTACACCTAGACAACTTAATGACTAATAAATTTATTAAATTTTAATTTCTCTAGTTAGTAGCCTACCAGTTGTAATCCTGAAGCACTATTGAATCACACTGAATTCTAATGGATAATTGGACAAGGATACTGACTACTTGTTACGAAAACCCAGTAACAGGCTGGATGCTAGAAGGGAAGTCCTTTCTAGTATTCACTGGAGATCTCTAAGCTTTTAGAATCGCGTTTAATGTAACAACATAAAGAATACGATAAAGCTAGCAAGTCCCTATACCAGAGAACTGTTTCACCGTCAACAAAGGCACGTAATAGATTTGAAGATCATCTGCCCACAGCAGACTGTGACATTCTACAAGGACTATTTCTGCAATAATCAAAAGTTCACAGACGGAAAAGAAAACAGGCTGGATAGTTTTAGACCTGAGATGCCATGAGTTCGAATCCCATCAGACTCCATCGTGCAAAAGATGTAAGGAAGGAATGGAAAGATGTATATAATAGTATGATCTCAGTGTTTAAACATTTATTAGTTTTAATAACTGCCTTAATAGTGTTCTAATGCCTGACGAAAATTAAACAGTTATGTTTGGCGCATTTGTGTATGAGCTATAAAAAATGATTGGGGTATCATGCTTAATTCCATCGATAACATCCTCCATTATCTTATTACCAGAGCATCTATAAGAATTATCCATTCAGAAGAAGCCATTCTGCATCAGCCAACTCACCTTAACTTCTCGGTCAGAGAAGTGAAGTGACTGCAAAGGCAGCAAAGGACTGTGTTATTGATTTACCCGATGCTAATTTAATATTAATACTAGATGTATTTCAGTCTCCGTGCGTTCTAAGAATGGTATCCCAGTATTACATAACTCAGTCCCATACGATTCAATGCATGCGAATGGAATAGTGTAGTGCGGCATAGGGTAATGCAGTTGAATATTAGCAGTGAAAATTTAAACAGAATCAAAAGAGCCATTTACAGGCCATCATAGGGGTATCAATATCCAATTTTTTTTAGCAAAGAAAAAATGGTATTCGACATAAGCAACACATATTTGAAACAATTCAGAAAACCAAAGATACCAATATCCTAAATCACACAAGCACAACAAGCTTGAAGCCGCCCAGAAGTTTCAATATCAAGTTACCAGCATGGAAGGATTGAAGCTAATCAAACGAAACTCCCAAAAATTAGAACATGAAAAGAATATTTTTTTAAATTTTTTAATATCTTCCAAAGAAGAAATTGGAACCTACAGAACAGAAGCAAAAGTCACTCCAAACTTTTCTTCAAGACTATCTTTTAAGAAACTTAATATAGTAAATGTTACTTAAACTTAGAGTGCATAATATTAACAGTATTAACAATGGTTTAAGGGTACATAGAATAACATTATCTTGATATAACCTGGGATAACCAAATCAAACATAGTGACTTCCGATTAGAAGAGACATTCACCACTTATTTCACAAACCTAATTCATTAATAAAACTTGTGTGTTTTACATCATTTCAGGCCAAGTGGCAGACCACAGTTTTCTATTATAATATAAATGATTAAGATAACAGGTAAGTTGATGATTGTGCAGCACTGGGGTATCTCGATTGAGGAAACGTTTCGCCAGCCAGCGGATTCATCAGTCTAGTTCCGTTCTGACACAGCAGCATCTTCGAATCTTGATGCAGGAAATTCTTCAACTCTTGTCTAGCCTATAGTGTATTTTTCTACTGATGACGCTTTCTTCAACTGCTTCGCCGAACCCGTCTACATTATAAAAGCTTCTCCGCCCAAATGCTGTATATTTAACAATATTGAAAGACTAAACACTTCAATTCCAGGCTAAGGGACTGTTTTCCTCAAACTTCAACTCATCTTATACCGTTCTTCTCTGTACTGGACTAATGAAGGTGCAGATCACACAGACCATAGGAAACAAAGCAGAGGAGTTACAACGCATCTAGAGAAGAAAAACTGGAAGAAATAACTGGTAAAAAATGAAAGAAATATTACACCTCGGATCTGTTGTTCTGTAGTGGGGGCCACTACAGAACAACAGATATTATTCCCCAATAAAGCCCCTCTACATACCTTCAATATGATAACACTTGTATTTACAAATATACAGAGTGTAAAGCCATCAACAAGCAACAAAATACCTTTAATCATTGGACTGCTCTCGGAATCAAATGCAATGATTACAACCATCACAAGACAAACACAAAGGATCACTTTCACAACGAAATATGGATTCCAGTGTGTAATATATTCAGATGCGACAGAAAGAGCAGGCAAAAAGGGGACGGGGGAGGGATGGGAGAGGTTGACCTGTGTGTCAGAGTATCTCATTTGCACGGAATTACTAAACACCGTAAACGATGTAGTTAAAGTTTTGGCAGTAAAGATTGAAATCCAAAACCTTGTCATTGTGATAATATACAAGCCACCTGATTCAACTTCTCAACAATTCAAGGAACAGTTTTTGAAAATTTAGTACTGTGTGGAGAATCTCCCAACACCAGCCTAAATATCTTATTGATGGGTGAATTCATCTTTCGACACTTACAAATGAAATCTTGCAAATATTGTTTTACCAGAGATAACCCCAGGAGGCAGCTCGGGTGAAAATTCACGCACACTTTAGCTTTAAATCTCTGCAACAAATACGCTCAGATCACATAATAGAAGAACCGACATGTGTATGCAGGACTCCTGACCAGCATAATGAGATAAGTTATGAGAGTGCTTTTACCAAATTCGTCTTCAGTGACAGAAAGACATTAAAAATGTCCTTAATGAATCAAGCTGGGAAGATATCTTCAGTAACATTCGTCCGAACCTTTGCCTAGAAAAAATTAACTCTGTGGCACTTTAGGAGTGCTCAAGGCACCTTTCAATAAGAAAAAAAAAAAAGAAAATATGTAAACTAGAAAGAGAGACGCTTCCTATACAGGCGAAGGCGAAGAATCACAGAACTGCTGAAAAAGGTCAGTATATCTGAAATACGAAAGGAGGCATTGGAAAGAGAAATAATAGTTATCGAATCTATGCTTAAGACAAGAAACACAGGAAGAACATAAACCCATAAATGAAATTGAAATAAAAAAATATATCTTATGCCAAATGTAGGTCAAAAACCACTTCCAGTAACGAACCCATGCTAAAGAGGAGGGACTTGCACAGATGACAGCAAAGAAATATGAGAGATTCTCAAGTCCTAATATGACTCATCATTTTGTGAGCCGTTAATCAGACTAAGGGTCAAAAATCTAAATGATTTTTTCATGGCCGAGACTCAAAATTTGGATAATTCAAGAATTTCTGATATGAACCTAACACCATAGGATTCTGAAAAAGCAATAAATATCCTGGTCATGCACTCTGCCCCAGGCCCAGACTCGTGAAACTCCGTGTTCATCAAGAACTGCAAAAAGCCCCTTTCACGAGCCTTAAATATTCGGTGGAGAGGAAGCATAGACATAACACTAACATTCCGCATTATAAAATCTTTGAATGATTTCTAAGAAACAAGATCGCTATAAACCCAGGACAACATGGGTTTATTGCGATCATCATTGCAAGTCAATGATGATTCTTTTCAAATAGCTTGATGTCTCTAGCCTGGAATGTTGCTACCCCAGGCATACCACCAGGTATACTCCAGGTATTCCCTAGGTATACTTCAGATATACTCAACGTATACCCTAGTATACTCAAGGTATACCCAGGTATATTTCACATATACCCTAGGTATACTCCAGGTATACGCCATGCATACCCTAGGTATACTCCAAGTAAACCTCAGGCATACCCCAAGCATACTCCAGGTATACACGTATTCCCAAGGTATACCCCAGATATACTCCAGGTAAACCCCAGGTATATTCCAGTTATACCCCAGGTATACTCTAGGTATACCCTAGGTACACTCCAGGTATTCTCCAGGTATACTATGGGTATACCCCAGGTATACTACGGGTATACACCAGGTATACCCTAGGTATACTCCAGGTATACCCCAGTGCTGTACTAGTGTCTAATTCATCCAGTCATTGGTTTTGTTAATTATTTAAGCAGTATAAGACTGTGGTCTGCCACTAGCTCTTAATGGTGCAGGATGCGGCAGTTTTAATAATAAGTTGTTGTGTAATATTTGGAGAATGTCTCTTCTGAGTGGAAATAAGCCAATGTTTGACTTTATTTCGATATCATAAGTTAAATCAAGTTAATGTTATTTTATGCACCTTAACATCTGTGTCCTCAAAACCATTTTAACTTACCTTTATCTATGTATTGTTTCCTTTTATGTTTGTATCCTTCCTAAACATCCTTTGTTCCTCTGAGCTCATTCTGTCTTACCATTAATTCCATCAATAATAAATTTAATATTTACTTTCCCCAGAATACTCAACAGGTTTATTCCCTTATAATACTAACACTCTTGTGCAAGAATGGTATATAATACCGACAAGATGAAATTAAGACACATGTGCAACAGTGGCTTTATCTTCTGTATATAGTCCTACTGTCTTCAAGCTATGTCCTAGAATTTGTATTGATAAAGCCACTGGATGGCGAAACGTTTACAATAAAGATACCCAGATGTTGCACATGTGTCTTAAATACTAACATTCTTGTTCCTTATATAAAGAAGTGCCCCTTCCTAACACTCAAATATGAGGCTTTGTCACTCCTAA
This sequence comes from Cherax quadricarinatus, assembly GCF_038502225.1. NCBI lineage: Eukaryota > Metazoa > Arthropoda > Malacostraca > Decapoda > Parastacidae > Cherax > Cherax quadricarinatus. The sequence continues at coordinate 11,697,737 of NC_091346.1, read as the reverse complement.
AAGGTGCTATACCTCCCTGCCCAATATAAAAAAAAAAAAAACCCACTGCATCCTCTCTTCCTCATCAAGCAACGATGCCTCAAAGTATTCCCTACATCTTTACAGTACCTCAATCATCTCTATCTTCTTTTTTTGTTTTATTTATTAGCTAAACTTTCTCAGCTTATTGAACTCATTCTAATACTTTTCTTATTCTCAGCAAATTTGATGATAAAACCACACCCACTCTCCCACCAGCTCCTAGCCACTCCTTTAACCTCTTCTCTTTTCATATACTCACCCATCCATATATCACTTCCAGTTTGTCGAAACTTCTAATATACCAACTTTTCCTTCCCTCCAGTTTTGCCTATTCATTCCATCACTGGCTCATCTTCCCTCCTGCACCTACAAACTTCTACTGCAGACTCTAATAATACCCCAATATCTGACTGCAACAACGGGTACATAGTGACAACGTGCCATATTTTACTATATAGCAAGACATTTACTACAATGACCCGCTGATGAAGCGTTAAATGACCAGGCCGCAACCCTTCCAACCGTCTAATCACCCGCTCCACGACACTCCCTGAATTAACCATCCTAGCTTGCTGTGCATCCTGCATATACTCAATCCCACAAATCTTGACCCTACGCACAACACCCCACCTCCCACTACCTACCCCTCCCACCTTCCCCTCCCAATCCCCCAACCCCATAAACTTAGACTTCTCTACATTCACTCTCATACCAGTCGCCTCTCCAAACAAGTCCACAATCCTCCCCAGCCCTCCTAAACCTTCCCCCTCCCACACAAGAATCGTCGTGTCATCTACATAACCAACAATTCCCGGCACACCTCTTCCTACTCTCCCCTGTCGCTCCCCCCTCACACATACCTCCACCGCTCTATAAAACGGATCCTGCAAACATGCAAAAAGTAATTGGGATAAAGGACATCCCTGCCGCAGACCTCTACCCATAGGGATCCTATCCCCCATCCTCCCATTCACCTGCACCAGAACACCCACTCCATGACACAACGTTTGCAGCCACCTCACAATCTCGTCCCCAAACCCTTGCCTGCTCATTATCCACCACAATGCTTCTCTCTCGACACTATCATATGCTGCCCGCCAATCTAAGGCCAACACCCCCCCCCCCTTCCATTCCTTGCAAACTCTCCACAAACCCCCGAATCAACCAGTGCCCCTCATACATGGTCCTTCCCAGCACCCCATACTGGCCCGCTGCCACAACCCTGTTGATCACACACTTCAACCTATTCCCCAGTATTTTAGCAAATAACTTATAATCCGCACACAGTAAAGAAATAACCCTACAGTCCTTCACCGTGTGTGGAGTGTGTGGACTGTCCACCTTCGGGATCAAGACTACCACCGCCGTCACTTGCAAAACCCCCAGCTCACCCCTTTTTTTCATCTCATTCAACAACCTCACCAAGAACTCCTTAAGTATGTCCCAATTTTGTAAGTAAAACTCACATGGCAGACCGTCGATTCCCGGGGATTTACCCCTACTCATACTCGATAATGCCTTCCACACCTCCCCTTTTGCAATGTCCCTACCCAGCGCCATATGGTCCCCCCTGCTCAGGATATTGACCACATGCCGTCCCAACTGCCCTAACCCCCCCCCCTGCACACCTACACTCCTCAAAGAAGTCCCAAACCATTCATCCACATAACAACCCATCCCTTCCATCGTGCGAAGCACCTGCCCCACACGAAACTCTCTGACCTCCTCTTGCACTAACAAACATTCCATCTCTGTGGCCACCTGACGCTTCTGCTGCCCCCGCAGAACACATGCTGACAGCCTGTCACCCCACAAAACTTCCTCTAACCCACCCTTAACCTGCACTGCATTAAAATTCTCATTCTTCAATTTCCTGATGCGCTGCTTCAACCCCTCTATTTCCTCTGCAGGATAGCCCCTGCCCCCACCCCTCTCCCATAACAATCCCATAAGCGCCCCTCTAAATATCTTATCAGCCCAAAAGTCATCTAAGCCTCCCCCTTTCACTCTCTAACATAATACGCCCTGATCCTCTCCTTTCCTGCTCCATCCCACCACGCCAACATATCCCCAACAGCCCCTGCCCCTGACCACAACTCCCTCCAAAATTGTGCAAACCCCTCCCTCCCCCCTCCATCTGCAAGGAGCCGAACATTCAATTTCCAAAAACTCCTATGCCTCCTAGGCAACCCGTCCCACCCCACTTCAACGAAAGCCGCCCAATCTGAATATGCTACTTCCACCACACTCACCCTTTCCACCCTTGCAGTCTGCGTTACATACAAACGGTCCAGACGAGCAGCATACCCTCCCCCACAAATGTGTGCTCCACCTCCCACGCCTCACTCATAGCCACATCCCACAACCCCACCCCTCGCAAAAGATCCCCTAACACTACAGAGTGAAACCCTACCCCTCGAGGCTCCACATCTTTCCTTCTCACCACACAATTCCAGTCACCCCCCACAACCACCATGGGGGGAGCGATTGGAGGTGATACACTAACATCCCTCACAAAGGCAGTCTTGACATGCCCATCCCCCTCTGCGGGCCCATACACACACTAGCGCCACCCTCTCCCCCATCCACTCGCACGACCCGCCCCTCCTCCCCTACCTCCCTACGATACACAACAAACGGGCTGGTCTCTCGCAGAAGGATGGCGACCCCACTTTTCAATCGAGTTGAATGAGCAACAAACACCTGAAATCCATCCAGTACTAACTCACACCCGGCCTTATCATTGTGCTCCTGCACAAAAGCTACATCCACTCCATACCTACAAAGAAAACCCACAAACCACATACACTTCACTCTGTCTCACAACCCATTTACATTAACTGAGACACACTTCAAGCCAGTTATACCTTGTCCCCTGTCGGCACTGATCCGCTTTTAGACGCCTGCCGGCGTCTATCACCATGCACCCGACCAGACACTGGAGGTCTTCCAGTATCCACCACCGGACCCCGTGGCCCATTAGGGCCACCTCTGTATGAAGTTATCATGTCTTCCCTAACCCTCCTGTCCTCCAGTGTCGTTAGGCCGATTTCCCTTAACCTTTCTTCGTAGGACATTTTCCTTAGCTCTGGAACTATTCTTGTTGCAAACCTTTGCAAGGGATACACCAATACATAAAGGTGGTGACCCTACAGATTTAAACAACTATAGGCCAATATCAAACTTACCATTGCTATCCAAAATCTTTGAGAAACTCGTGCACAGGAGACTGTATTCATTTATAACAGCACAAAACATACTCAACCCCTGCCAATTTCGATTCAGGAAAAATAAAAGCACTAATAATGCAATTATAAAAATGCTAGATCTGCTTTGCAAAGCATTGGAAAATAAGGAATATCCACTAGGAATTTTTATTGACCTAAGAAAAGCTTTTGACACAGTAGACCACAGCATCCTACTCCACAAACTTGACCACTATGGTATAAGAGGCCATGCGCTTGCATATTTCAAATCTTACTTGGTATCAGTATGTCACCATTAAAGACACAACACGGCCACTTGATACTGGAGTTCCGCAGGGAAGTGTCCTTGGTCCCCTGCTCTTCCTCATATACATCAATGATCTTCCAAACGTATCCCAACACCTGAACCCCATTCTCTTTGCTGACGACACGACTTATGTCATCTCTCACCCTAATCTTGTCATCCTCAACACCATTGCTAATGAGGAGCTGATCAAAATATCGACTTGGATGACAGCCAATAAACTTACGCTTAACACTGACAAAACCTACTATATTATGTTTGGTAGCAGAGCAGGAGTTGTTCAAATTAACATTAAGATCGACAACACTCTAATTGCCAGACATAATGAGGGCAAATTCCTTGGCCTATACCTCGACAACAACCTGAATTTCAGCACCCATATCCAACACATAACCAAAAAAGTATCCAAAACGGTTGAGATCCTCTCCAAGATACGATACTACGTTCTGCAAAATGCCCTTCTCACACTATACCACTCACTTATTTATCCATACCTCGCCTATGCTATTTGTGCTTGGTGATCAACTGCAGCAACACACCTAAAGCCAATAATAACCCAACAAAAAGCCACAGTAAGAATAATCACTAAATCCCATCCCTGGCAACACACCCCCCAACTCTTCATAGATCTAAGCTTACTCCCTGTTCAGTACATCCACACTTACTACTGTGCAATCTACATCTACAGAACCATAAATTCCAATATTCACCTTGACCTAAAACGCTTTCTTGATAGTTGTGACAGAACCCACAGGCATAACACCAGACACAAACATCTCTATGACATTCCCCGAGTCCGACTAAATCTTTACAAAAATTCAATGTATGTCAAAGGCCCTAAAATCTGGAACACCTTACCTGAAAACTCTAGAACTGCAGACACATTCATCACCTTCAAAACTACCATTAGAAAACATCTTTTCTCCCTGATACACCCAGTCAACTAACACACGAATACCACCTGGTGGTTCACACTTTCACTCGCCCATTTGACCATAAACAGAAATATCAATCTCAATCTTAAAATATTGAATCCTAACTAGTCATAAGTTGGCCTGTGATACTCCAATACTGAAACTATGTATTGTGCCAAAACAAAAGCATTCACATTGCTAAACTCACAAACTAGTATTTAGTCACTTAGCCATAATACCAACTTACCTCATAATTTGTAATATTTTAAATTTAAGAATTAATCTAAGTCTGCCCGAAATGCCTAGTCATGCTAGGTGTTCTAGTGGCACCCTCGGTAATTAGTATTTTACTACATGTAAACCACACAATAACCAAATTCTGTAAACTGAGCATTGTAATCCTTATAGAGAATAAACTTTGAATTTGAATTCTTTAATTTCTTGGCATACTTGATCAGGTGTTGATTCCAAACCGGTGCTGCATACTCCAGCATGGGCTTGATGCACACGGTGTACAGAGTCTTGAACGATTTCTTCCTGAGGTATCGGAACGCTATTCTCAGGTTTGCAAGGCGCTCATGTGCTGCAGCAGTTATCTGGTTGATGTGTGTCTCAGGAGATGTTCTCCGTATTGTACTCACCCCAAGATCCTTTTCCTTGAGTGAGGTTTGCAGTCCTTGGCCACCTAGCGGTCTTCTTTGCCCTACCCGATCTTCATGACTTTGCATTTGGTGGGGTTAAATTATGGAGCCAGTTGCTGGAGCAGGCTTGCAGCCTGGTCCAGCCTTGACTCGTTGTTGCTTCCCTGTCAGGTAGTCTCTGATTTATTGCAGTGGCTTTCCTGTTATCCCTGCCTGATCCTCTAGCTTTGGCACTAATCTCTTGTGAGGAACTGTGTGGAAGGCCTTGTAGTCCAAGAAAATGTGCACTCGCTTAGTAGTACTCACCTAGCTGAGGTTGCAAGGGTCGAGTCCGAGCTCCTGGCCCCGTCTCTTCACTGGTCGCTACTAAGTCACTCTCCCTGAACCGTGAGCTTTATCATACCTCTGCTTAAACCTATGTATGGATCCTGCCTCCATTACATCGCTTCCCAAACTATTCCACTTCCTGACTACTCTGTGGCTGAAGAAATACTTCCTAACATCCCTGTGATTAATCTGTGTCTTCAACTTCCAACTGTGTCCCATTGTTACTGTGTCCAATCTCTGGAACATCCTGTCTTTGTCCACCTTGTCAATTCCTCTCAGTATTTTGTATGTCGTTATCATATCCCCCCTATCTCTCCTGTCCTCCAGTGTCGTCAAGTTGATTTCCCTTAACTTCTCCTCGTAGGACATACCTCTTAGGTCTGGGACTAGTCTTGTTGCAAACCTTTGCACTTTCTCTAGTTTCTTTACGTGCTTGGCTAGGTGTGGGTTCCAAACTGGTGTCGCATACTCCAATATGGGCCTAACGTACACGGTGTACAGGGTCCTGAACGATTTCTTATTAAGATGTCGGAAGGCTGTTCTGAGGTTTGCTAGGCACCCATATGCTGCAGCCGTTATTTGGTTGATGTGCGCTTCAGGAGATGTGCCTGGTGTTATACTCACCCCAAGATCTTTTTCCTTGAGTGAGGTTTGTAGTCTCTGGCCCCCTAGACTGTACTCCGTCTGCGGTCTTCTTTGCCCTTCCCCAATCTTCATGACTTTGCACTTGGTGGGATTGAACTCCAGGAGCCAATTGCTGGACCAGGTCTGCAGCCTGTCCAGATCCCTTCGTAGTTCTGCCTGGTCTTCGATCGAATGAATTCTTCTCATCAACTTCACGTCATCTGCAAACAGGGACACCTCGGAGTCTATTCCTTCTGTCATGTCATTCACAAATACCAGAAACAGCACTGGTCCTAGGACTGACCACTGTGGGACCCTGCTGGTCACAGGTGCCCACTCTGACACCTCGCCATGTACCATGACTCACTGCTGTCTTCCTGACAAGTATTCCCTGATCCATTGTAGTACCTTCCCTGTTATCCCTGCTTGGTCCTCCAGTTTTTGCACTAATCTTTTGTGTGGAACTGTGTCAAACTCCTTCTTGCAGTCCAAGAAAATGCAATCCACCCACCCCTCTCTTGTCTTACTGCTGTCACCATGTCATAGAACTCCAATAGGTTTGTGACACAGGATTTCCCGTCCCTGAAACCATGTTGGCTGCTGTTGATGAGATCATTCCTTTCTAGGTGTTCCACCTCTCTTCTCCTGATAATCTTCTCCATGACTTTGCATACTATACAAGTCAGTGACACTGGTCTGTAGTTTAGTGCTTTATGTCTGTCTCCTTTTTTAAAGACTGGGACTACATTTGCTGTCTTCCATGCCTCAGGCAATCTCCCTGTTTTGATAGATGTATTGAATATTGTTGTTAGGGGTACACATTGCACCTCTACTCCCTCTCTCAGGACCCATTGGGAGATGTTATTTGGCCCCATCGCCTTTGAGGTATTTAGCTCACTCAGAAGCCTCTTCACTTCTTCCTCGGTTGTGTGCACTGTGTCCAGCGCTTGGTGGTGTGCCCCACCTCTCCGTCTTTCTGGAGCCCCTTCTGTCTCCTCTGTGAACACTTCTTTGAATCTCTTGTTGAGTTCCTCACATACTTCACGGTCACGGTGGTGTATGTGTGTGTGTGTGTGTGTGTGTGTGTGTGTGTGTGTGTGTGTGTGTGTGTGTGTGTATGTGTGTGTGTGTGTGTGTGTGTGTGTGTGTGTGTGTCTGTCTGTCTGTCTGTCTATCCCAGTGTGTGTGGTTTTGTGAGTGTTTATACTTAACAGTTTGTGGTTGCATGAGTCGAATAGCAGATCCTCGTCCCTCTGTGCTGGTCGCCACTCTATGCCTGGGCTAAAGGGGCCATGTCGTACCTCTCCTTAAAAATATGTATGGATCATGCCTCTGCTACTTCACTCCTTAGATTGTTCGACTTCCTGACAACTCTAAGGCTTAAGAAATACTTCCTAATATCCCAGTGATCTCTTTTGAGTTTTCAACTTCCCGTTTTCCATCTCTAAAACGTTCTGTCCCTGTTTATTTTGTCATTTCTTCTCAGCATTTTATACAGTGGTATCATGCTCCCCCTGTCCTCCAATGCCATCAGGTTGAGTTTTCTTAAGCTTTCGTTATAAGACTTACCCTGTAACTCCGGGACTAGTATTGTTGGAAACTTTTGCACTTTCTCTAATTTCTTGCTGTGCTTGGCTAGGTGTGTGTCTGTGTACTCCTTTAATTGTACTCATCTAAGTGTGGTCGTAGTGGTCGAAACCTAGATCTTGGTCCAGCCTCTTCGCTGGTGTGTTAGAGAGTAAACTATGCTTGCTGACACTCACCCCTCGTTGTAACATCCCCAGGATGCCGGTCCAGGTACCATTAGGGAGCCGCATTCCTCCTTCTGTAGCCACCACCAACCTTATGCTGGAAAATATTTTTAGTGGTCAAACTCCTGGTGTTGGTGAGGCTGATGGACATTATTGAAGAGGAAATCTATTGGTAATATTAAAGGAAGGTGGTGATTGGTGGTGATTGGTGAAGGTGAGGGAGAATGGCGGTGATCAGTTTCTGCGAAGGGCATGGATAGAAAATGATGAACGTGTAATGATGGTGAGTCATAAAGGTGAAGGGCAGTGATAATGAGTAGTGAAGATGAGGGTGAGTGGGCGTAAATAAAGGCGAATAAGAGAGGCAGTGCGAAGCGAAACTGAAAGGCGGTGAAAGTGAAGGTCATTGAAGGTGAAGGGTTGTGTTAGTGAATGGTGACGGTAATGAACAGTAATGGTGAGTGGCGAAGATTAAATACCTTGATGGTAAATGGTGAAAGTGAAGGGCAGTGGTAATAAAGGTTGAAGATGGACTGTAGTGGTGAAGGTGAAGAGAAGTGATTTTTAGTGATGATGATGATGAATGATAATGATAGTGATTAATGAAGGTGAAAAATAATTGTGGTTAGAGAAGAATGTGAAAGGTAATAGTGGTTAGTGATGAATGTGAATGATGGTGATGGTGGTAATGGTGGTGGTGATGATGGTGATGGTGGTGGTGATGGTGGTGACAGTGGTGGTGGTGATGGGGGTGGTGGTGATGGGGGTTGTGGTGATAGTGGTGGTGATCGCGGTGATGATGGTGGTGGTGATGGTGATGGTGGTGATGGGGGTGGTGATGATGGGGGTTGTGGTGATAGTGGTGGTGATCGCGGTGATGATGGTGGTGTTGATGGTGGTGATGGTGATGATTGTGGTGGTGATGATGGTCGCTGTGATGGTGGTGATGGTCGCAGTGATGATGGTGGTGGTGGTGATGATGGGGATGGTGATGATGGTCGCGGTGATGGTGATGGTCGAGGTGATGGTGGTGATGGGGTGGTGATGGGGGTGGTGATGATTGTGGTGGTGGTGGTGGTGATGGTGGTAGTGATGATCGCGGTGATGGTGATTATGATGGTGGTGATGGTGGTGGTGGTGATGGTGGTGGTGGTGATTGTGGTGGTGGTGATGGGGGTGGTGGTGATGGTGGTGATAGGGGTGGCGGTGATGGTGGTGGTGGTGATGGTGGTGATGGTGATGGTGGTGATGATGGTCGCGGTGATGGTGGTGATGGTGATGGTGGTGATTATGGTCGCGGTGATGGTGGTGATGGTGGTGGTGATGGTGGTGGTGGTCGCGGTGGTGGTGGTAATGGTGGTGGTGGTGATGATGGTCGCGGTGATGGTGGTGATGGTGATGGTGGTGATTATGGTCGCGGTGATGGTGGTGATGGTGGTGGTGATGGTGGTGGTGGTCGCGGTGGTGGTGGTGATGGTGGTGGTGGTGGTGGTGATGATGGTCGCGGTGATGGTGGTGATGGTGGTCGCGGTGATGATGGTGGTGGTGATGATGGGGTGGTGATGGTGGTGGTGATGATAGTGGTGGTGGTGATGATGGTGGTGGTGGTGATGATGGTGGTGGTGATGATAGTGGTGGTGGTGATGGTGGTCGCGGTGATGATAGTGGTGGTGGTGATGATGGTCGCGGTGATGGTGGTGATGGTGGTCGCGGTGATGATAGTGGTGGTGGTGATGATGGTCGCGGTGATGGTGGTGATGGTCGCGGTGATGGTGGTGATGATGGTCGCGGTGATGATGGTGGTTGTGATGATGGGGGTGGTGATGGTGGTGGTGATGATGGTGGTGGTGGTGATGATGGTGGTGGTGATGATAGTGGTGGTGGTGATGGTGGTCGCGGTGATGATAGTGGTGGTGGTGATGATGGTCGCGGTGATGGTGGTGATGGTGGTCGCGGTGATGATAGTGGTGGTGGTGATGATGGTCGCGGTGATGGTGGTGATGATGGTCGCGGTGATGGTGGTGATGATGGTCGCGGTGATGGTGGTGATGATGGTCGCGGTGATGGTGGTGATGATGGTCGCGGTGATGATAGTGGTGGTGGTGATGGTCGCGATATGGTGGTGGTGACGGTCATGACAGCGGTGATGATAGTGGTGGTGGTGATGGTGGTGGTGATGATGGTCGCGTGATGGTGGTGATGATGGTCGCGGTGATGATAGTGGTGGTGGTGGTGACGGTCATGACAGCGGTGATGATGATGGTGGTGGTGGTGGTGACGGTCATGACAGCGGTGATGATAGTGGTGGTGGTGGTGACGGTCATGACAGCGGTGATGATGATGGTGGTGGTGGTGGTGACGGTCATGACAGCGGTGATGATAGTGGTGGTGGTGGTGACGGTCGCGGTGATGGTGGTGATGATGGTCGCGGTGATGATGGTGGTGGTGATGATGGTCGCGGTGATGGTGGTGATGATGGTCTCGGTGATGATAGTGGTGGTGGTGATGGTCGCGGTGATGATAGTGGTGGTGGTGATGATGGTCGCGGTGATGATAGTGGTGGTGGTGATGGTCGCGGTGATGATAGTGGTGGTGGTGATGGTGGTCGCGGTGATGATAGTGGTGGTGGTGATGATGGTCGCGGTGATGGTGGTGATGATGGTCGCGGTGATGATGGTGGTGGTGATGATGGGGGTGGTGATGGTGGCCGTGGTGATGATGGTGGTCGCGGTGATGATGGTGGTGGTGGTGATGATGGTCGCGGTGATGGTGGTGGTGGTGGTGATGATGGTCGCGGTGATGATGGTGGTGGTGGTGATGATGGTCGCGGTGATGATGGTGGTCGCAGTGATGGTGGTGGTGGTGGTGATGATGGTCGCGGTGATGATGGTGATGGTGGTGATGATGGTCGCGGTGATGATGGTGGTGGTGATGATGTTCGCGGTGATGATGGTGGTGGTGGTGATGGGGGTGGTGATGGTGGTCGCGGTGATGATGGTCGCGGTGATGATGGTGGTGGTGGTGATGATGGTCGCGGTGATGATGGTGGTGGTGGTCGCGGTGATGATGGTGGTGGTGATGATGGTCGCGGTGATGATGGTGATGATGGTCGCGGTGATGATGGTGGTGGTGGTGATGATGGGGGTGGTGATGGTGGTCGCGGTGATGATGGTCGCGGTGATGATGGTGGTGGTGGTGATGATGGTTGCGGTGATGGTGGTGATGGTGGTCGCGGTGATGATGGTGGTGGTGGTGATGATGGGGGTGGTGATGGTGGTCGCGGTGATGGTGGTCGCGGTGATGATGGTGGTGGTGGTGATGATGGTCGCGGTGATGGTGGTGATGGTGGTCGCGGTGATGATGGTGATGGTGGTGATGATGGTCGCGGTGATGATGGTGGTGGTGGTGATGATGGTCGCGGTGATGGTGGTGATGGTGGTCGCGGTGATGATGGTGGTGATGGTGATGGTGGTCGCGGTGATGATGGTGGTGGTGGTGATGATGGTCGCGGTGATGGTGGTGATGGTGGTCGCGGTGATGATGGTGATGGTGGTGATGATGGTCGCGGTGATGATGGTGGTGGTGGTGATGATGGTCGCGGTGATGGTGGTGATGGTGGTCGCGGTGATGATGGTGGTGATGGTGATGATGGGGGTGGTGATGATGGTGGTGGTGATGGTGGTGGTGGTGATGATGGTGGTGGTGGTGATGATGGGGGTGGTGATGGTGGTGGTGATGATGGTGGTGGTGGTGATGATGGGGGTGGTGATGGTGGTGGTGATGATGGTGGTGGTGGTGATGATGGGGGTGGTGATGGTGGTGGTGATGATGGTGGTGGTGGTGATGATGGGGGTGGTGATGGTGGTGGTGATGATGATGGTGGTGGTGGTGATGATGGGGGTGGTGATGATGGTGGTGGTGGTGATGATGGGGGTAGTGATGGTCGCGGTGATGGTGATGGTGGTGATGATGGTCGCGGTGATGATGGTGGTGGTGATGGTGGTCGCGGTGATGATGGTCGCGGTGATGATGGTGGTGGTGATGATGATGGTCGCGGTGATGATGGTGGTGGTGATGATGGTGGTGGTGATTGTGGTGGTGGTGGTGATGATGGGGGTGGTGATGGTGGTGGTGGTGATGATGGTGGTGGTGGTGGTGATGGTGGTGGTGGTGGTGATGATGGGGGTGGTGATGATGGTGGTGGTGGTGATGATGGTGGTGGTGGTGATGATGGTGGTGGTGATGGTGGTGATGATGATGGTGGTGGTGATGGTGGTGGTGGTGGTGGTGGTGATGATGGGGGTGGTGATGGTGGTGGTGATGATGATGGTGGTGGTGGTGATGATGATGGTGGTGGTGATGATGGTGGTGGTGGTGGTGATGATGGTGGTGGTGGTGATGATGATGGTGGTGGTGGTGATGATGGTGGTGGTGATGATGGTGGTGGTGATGATGGTGGTGGTGGTGATGATGATGGTGGTGGTGGTGATGGTGGTGGTGATGATGGTGGTGGTGATGATGGTGGTGGTGATGGTGGTGGTGATGATGGTGGTGGTGATGATGGTGGTGGTGATGATGGTGGTGGTGGTGATGATGATGGTGGTGGTGGTGATGGTGGTGGTGATGATGGTGGTGGTGATGATGGTGGTGATGGTGGTGGTGATGGTGGTGGTGATGGTGGTGGTGATGGTGGTGGTGATGATGGTGGTGGTGATGGTGGTGGTGATGTTGGTGGTGGTGATTGTTACGCTGACTCGCGATTTCTCTAAATATATCTTACAATTTTGTTCATCCTTCTAATATTACATTGCGATTATCGTCGTTATTATCGTCGTTATTATCGTCGTTATTATCGTCGTTATTATCGTCGTTATTATCGTCGTTATTATCGTCATTATTATCGTCGTTATTATCGTCGTTATTATCGTCGTTATTATCGTCGTTATTACGTATTCATTTTCATCTTTCTCATTTCTCATTTTATTTATATATAAGTATTTTGTGCTGATGCATCATATACCAGTGATAACCATTTATGACCTCACCTCTGGTTACTACTCTCCTGACGCAAGCTTGCGTCAGAGGTGAGTGTTACTACTCGCCTGACGCAAGCTTACGTCAGAGGTGAGTGTTACTACTCGCCTCACGCAAGCTTACGTTAGAGGTGAGTGTTACTACTCACCTGACGCAAGCTTGCGTCAGAGGTGAGTGTTACTACTCACCTGACGCAAGCTTAAGTCAGAGGTGAGTGTTACTACTCACCTGACGCAAGCTTACGTCAGAGGTGAGTGTTACTACTCGCCGGACGCAAGCTTACGTCAGAGGTGAGTGTTACTACTCGCCTCACGCAAGCTTACGTTAGAGGTGAGTGTTACTACTCACCTGACGCAAGCTTGCGTCAGAGGTGAGTGTTACTACTCACCTGACGCAAGTTTACGTCAGAGGTGAGTGTTACTACTCGCCTGACGCAAGCTTACGTCTGAGGTGAGTGTTACTACTCGCCTGACGCAAGCTTACGTCAGAGGTGAGTGTTACTACTCGCCGGACGCAAGCTTACGTCAGAGGTGAGTGTTACTACTCGCCTGACGCAAGCTTACGTCAGAGGCGAGTGTTACTACTCGCCGGACGCAAGCTTACGTCAGAGGTGAGTGTTACTACTCGCCGGACGCAAGCTTACGTCAGAGGTGAGTGTTACTACTCGCCTGACGCAAGCTTACGTCTGAGGTGAGTGTTACTACTCGCCTGACGCAAGCTTACGTCAGAGGTGAGTGTTACTACTCGCCGGACGCAAGCTTACGTCAGAGGTGAGTGTTACTACTCGCCTGACGCAAGCTTACGTCAGAGGTGAGTGTTACTACTCGCCGGACGCAAGCTTACGTCAGAGGTGAGTGTTACTACTCGCCGGACGCAAGCTTACGTCAGAGGTGAGTGTTACTACTCGCCGGACGCAAGCTTACGTCAGAGGTGAGTGTTACTACTCGCCGGACGCAAGCTTACGTCAGAGGTGAGTGTTACTACTCGCCTGACGCAAGCTTACGTCAGAGGTGAGTGTTACTACTCGCCGGACGCAAGCTTACGTCAGAGGTGAGTGTTACTACTCGCCGGACGCAAGCTTACGTCAGAGGTGAGTGTTACTACTCGCCGGACGCAAGCTTACGTCAGAGGTGAGTGTTACTACTCGCCGGACGCAAGCTTACGTCAGAGGTGAGTGTTACTACTCGCCTGACGCAAGCTTACGTCAGAGGTGAGTGTTACTACTCGCCGGACGCAAGCTTACATCAGAGGTGAGTGTTACTACTCGCCTGACGCAAGCTTACGTCAGAGGTGAGTGTTACTACTCGCCTGACGCAAGCTTACGTCAGAGGTGAGTGTTACTACTTGCCTGACACAAGCTTACGTCAGAGGTGAGTGTTACTACTCGCCTGACGCAAGCTTACGTCAGAGGTGAGTGTTACTACTCGCCTGACACAAGCTTACGTCAGAGGTGAGTGTTACTACTCGCCTGACGCAAGCTTACGTCAGAGGTGAGTGTTACTACTCGCCTGACACAAGCTTACGTCAGAGGTGAGTGTTACTACTCGCCTCACGCAAGCTTACGTCAGAGGTGAGTGTTACTACTCGCCGGACGCAAGCTTACGTCAGAGGTGAGTGTTACTACTCGCCTGACGCAAGCTTACGTCAGAGGTGAGTGTTACTACTCGCCTGACGCAAGCTTACGTCAGAGGTGAGTGTTACTACTTGCCTGACACAAGCTTACGTCAGAGGTGAGTGTTACTACTCGCCTGACGCAAGCTTACGTCAGAGGTGAGTGTTACTACTCGCCTGACACAAGCTTACGTCAGAGGTGAGTGTTACTACTCGCCTGACACAAGCTTACGTCAGAGGTGAGTGTTACTACTCGCCTGACACAAGCTTACGTCAGAGGTGAGTGTTACTACTCGCCTGACACAAGCTTACGTCAGAGGTGAGTGTTACTACCCGCCTGACACAAGCTTACGTCAGAGGTGAGTGTTACTACCCGCCTGACACAAGCTTACGTCAGAGGTGAGTGTTACTACCCGCCTGACACAAGCTTACGTCAGAGGTGAGTGTTACTACCCGCCTGACACAAGCTTACGTCAGAGGTGAGTGTTACTACCCGCCTGACACAAGCTTACGTCAGAGGTGAGTGTTACTACCCGCCTGACACAAGCTTACGTCAGAGGTGAGTGTGGTAGAGAAGACAGTACAACATCTCTCTCAGTATAGAGACGGTCTCCTCGACTTACTCCTTTTAACCTAAACGGTGAGGTATTTGGTCTAGAACTTTATTTGCTAAAGTCACAAGAAATTGTGGAATTTTCATTATACAGAAGTTCTCGTGTGTAGAGACTTCAAGTTTTCTAAGTCAACAGCATAATCTCCTAAGAAAATAGAGGATGATGTAACTTTTTGTTCAACTGAATATTAAAGATTCATTCCGCTAAGAATGAAGGTCTTCTTAATTTATAAGTGGTATTTAAATTCTGTTTATATATAATTAAGAAAAAGTTACAACAAAATACCTTAATTAAGTCTATAATGATATCTACTTTATATTAAAGATACATTTTACAAAGTTTTACGATCTCCTTATAACCTTATTACGACATAACTGGAGAATAATTCTCCATAAAAACTCCCCTAGACTAACAACGCCTATGGTTTATAAAGTTTATCGTAATAGTGATGATAGTGGTGATGATGGTGGTGGTGGTAGTGGTGGCGATGGTGATAGTGTCAACAGAGTTATTTAGATAGTGCACTTAAATATACCATCCCACCAGGTCACGGTGCACGTCGCCTGGTGGCAAAAACACTCGCTTCAAACAGTGAGAGTCTGTGTGAAGACTTACTCAGCCCTGTAACAACTTCAGACAGTATTACCAAGGCTGGCTCCTCCTCAGGAAAATTAATGAATAGAAAAAGAAATAATAATTATTTATTTATTAATGAAAAGATAAAACAGTGAAACATGAAGGTGTATCCTATTTGAAAGAAAAATGAAAAATGAAATGAAAAAATGACATTTTAATTCAACGCTAATATGTACAGTTACACTGGGGTGTCTGGTGGAGGTTGACACCGTCTTGTAGAAATTGTAGCCGTTACTGATGATGTGGGGAAGGGGGGGCACAGGTGTGTCTAATTTGACACATGTGCAACTCTTGGATATCTTTGTTGAGGAAACGTTTCGCCACACAGTGGCTTCATCAGTCCATACGTAGGAGAAACTTGAAGAACAGGAGGAGAATGAGGTAATCAGTCCCTCAACCTTGAGTCGATGTGGTCAGTCCATCAATCTTGAATAGAATACGGCATATGAGCGGAGAAGCAGCTTATGAACCGTATGACAGGAGAGGTGCAGCAGTCGTAGGTGGTGTCACATTTGTTCAATGTGGAAGTAGGTCGTGCCCTTGGGCACGACCTACTTCCACATTGCACCTCTCATTGCACATTGCACCTCTCCTGTCATACGGTTCATAAGCTGCTTCTCCGCTCATATGCCGTATTCTATTCAAGATTGATGGACTGACCACATCGACTCAAGGTTGAGGGACTGATTTCCTCATTCTCCTCCTGTTCTTCAAGTTTCTCCTACGTATGGACTGATGAAGCCACTGTGTGGCGAAACGTTTCCTCAATAAAGATATCCAAGAGTTGAACATGTGTCTAATTTAACAACATGTCGGTTCTTTGAACCATTCATCTACAAACGGGGGCACAGGTGTTGGTGACAACCCAATGGCTTATTCTTCACAGAGTCTATAGCCTTGAATAGTCAGTCCAGATGACAGGAAAGCAGGTTCTTTACCACTACAAAGATGAGGGGTTGTTGTCTGCTGTCGCCTACAGTTAATCAGGTAGGTAGATCCAGAAAGTGACGTCTCCGGACTTTTGCAAAAGTTCTTCTCCTTCATCACTTCTCGTTGGTTGGCAGGTGACCCGATCTGTCATTCCAAGAGTTGTGCTGGGAGCTGTGAGTCGAGTGATTACTGTTTGGCCGGAGCCCCACACGTCACCTTTCGGGGTGGGGAGAAAGGGGGGGATAGCAGGAGCTAGACTTACCCTACCTTAACAAGCAGCCGGCAATCAAACTATTGTTACCATACTGTTACCATGGCAACAAGTGCAGCGGCAGAGGCAACAGGAACCTTGTCCTCTATTTTTACTTCTACCTGAGGTTCCCAGCAGCCCAGTGATGACCTAATCAAGACCCGCATAACACTAACATGTGTGGATACCCAGAATGATATAAAGCAACTGCAGAAATCACCCAAAAGTTCACAAACTTACCCCGCTGCCACTGAAGTGATACTCCACAACATTCACCCATCACCCATCGCCTACTATTCACCCGAAGCTACAGCCAATGGACAAGGGTCAGAACAATAAAAGAAGATCCAGTAACCAGCTAAGGACTCCTAACAACAAAGGTGAGAGCAGTAATAACACGAGGAAAACTTGTGGTACTGCCAGCCAGGACACAACCCTCATCACCCACCGGCACCACCACAACACACGACAGACAACAACAAACATGGCCGCCGCTACAGTCCAAGATAACTCCTTCCCAGTATTTGATGTCAAGAAGATCACAGACCAAGAAATAGCTAAACTCCTTATGATTCAGAACCAAACGATCACCAAACTAACTCAAGAAATGCAGGAACTAAAGGCTAGCAATGCAGATTACCTCAACAAGATCACTGCTCTAGAACATAAACTAGACACTCTAGAACAACAAAGCAACACCCACACCCGGTCCCTAGACACCATCAACACTCTAAAAGACCAAGTCACCCTACTTACTAC
Source organism: Cherax quadricarinatus (assembly GCF_038502225.1). Classification (NCBI taxonomy): domain Eukaryota; kingdom Metazoa; phylum Arthropoda; class Malacostraca; order Decapoda; family Parastacidae; genus Cherax; species Cherax quadricarinatus. Next base: position 11,680,115 of record NC_091346.1, on the reverse strand, counting down.
CAACATTACAGAGGAAAGATCAAGAGTGGACCAACAACTTGCCAATGTCATAACCAACTTCCAAGACCATAATGACCAACAGCAGCTATCTGACGCTGTTGTATTTAACAGCAAACATCTCCCAGCCACAGTCACCCAAGAGACCTGCATGGAGACCACCCTACAGCTTATCAAGGACCACCTTCGCCTTAACATACGTAGTGATGACCTAAAGGATTGCAAACTGATGGGCTACCAAGCAGGTAAAAAAACAGTGCTGTTAAAATTCCAAACTAGCCTACAAAGAAACAACCTACTAAAAACATCTATTTCTATGAAAACTGATGTTTACGTCAATGAGTGCCTTACCAAAACAAGACAAAACCTTCTTTATCTGCTAAGATAATTACGCTATGCCCGAAAAATAGCAGTTAGGAAACAACCCACTGGGAAGAGATACTTCATCTCCACAGAACATGACCTTAAAACATTCCTAAGTGAGGCTGGACTAACAGAATCAGAGTCAAGTGCAGATAATACCCATAGTCCACCGTTAGTGTTACATTGTCATAAATTTGTGCCCCCCTAAAATTCTAATACCCCAACTACTTTTGATTGTCATTGTTGTATTCAACGACCATTCTACCTCATAGTCTTAATTGTGTTTAATATCTACAGAATCTATCTCCTTTTTTACAACTTACCACATCACTGTTCCATCTTATTTTATTATAAACTAACCATAACTTGTCTTCAATAATTCTACCTCACTTTAAAAAATACTCAATTGCCCAATTTTATTCTAAATCCCTATTATTGCCCAATTTTACTTTAAACTATACTGATCAAACTTATTGTAAACTTCTTTTATTGACCATTTTTATTCCATACTTTTTTAAACTAGTATTTTCAACTACAACTTTTATATTATCCTGTCTACCATCTTACTAGCATATTATAACCAAGTCATTGCCATTTTTATTTTTATCATTTTTTTTATTATTCTTTTGCTACCTTAATTTGTGAATTTTATCCTGTCAAAGACCTTAGTGCAATTACAATTGAGAGTCTTGTTCCTTTATTATATTATTAGATTAATCACAGTTTTACTCTAGCTCATTCTAGCTCAATACATAGTCAATACCAAATTCACTATATTAGACCATAGTGCAATTACTAGTGAGAGACTAGTGCTATTTTTAATTTGTATTTTTATATTATTAGATTAAATTCAGTTGTACCAAAGCTCATTCTAACTCGATACATAGTCAATACCAAATTCACTATATTAGTTCATAGTGGAATTACTAGTGAGAGACTAGTGCTATTTTTAATTTGTATTTTTATATTATTAGATTAAACCTATTGTACTATAGCTCATTCTAGCTTAAAACATAGACTCCACAAAAGTCATTATTAGACCTTAGTGCAATTACAAGTGAGAGTCTTGTTCTATTTTTAATTTGTATTTTTATATTACTAGTTTATACCTAGTTGTACTTTAGTTCATTCCAGCACAACACATAGACAACATCAACTTCATTATGTGTAGTAGTGACTATACCCTACATGACCAAAATACTCTAGCTATATACTTGTCCAAACTTCCTACCACTACAGATATCAGTAGTAGAACTCAACACACAACTCAGGATATAAATAACCATAATTTAAACCTTGAAGATGATTGATCACGTTGACCCTGATCTAAACCTCCATAATCTGACACCCAATCAAAACCTATTGGAAAGTAACTGCCTTTATTACACAGCATCACAAGCCACCACTATCCTAAACAATGCTAAAAGTCTATCAGTACTTAACTACAACATCAGGTCCTTAAGCAAACACTATGATGACCTCCTAGCACTCCTTGAATCACTAAAGACACCCTTCTCCTGCATTATTCTTACTGAGACCTGGCTTAAGCAGGACACAATAGATATCTACCCTCTACCAGGATACACAGCAATTCACAACTGCAGACCAAACCAAGTTGGGGGTGGTATTGCAATCTATTACTCTAACCAATTATCTTGTATTAGCACCACTTGCTTTAGTGATGAATATGGGGAATACATTTTTGCTAATTTTACTGTAAAAAACCTTAAGACGCCTATAACAATCGGTGCCATTTACCGGATACCTCACACAAACATCCCAAATTTCAGTGAGAAATTGAAGTCACTAATAACAAACAGACAAATGAATAAGCACCACCTTCTCTTAGCTGGAGACTTCAACATCAACCTTGGCTTACTAGATGATCAGCCTGTAACTGATTTCATCAACAATATGAACAACACACTTCTCATACCAACAATAACTAAACCAACCAGGCTCACTGAGACAAGTGCAACCATAATAGACCACATATGGACGAATATACTAGCCCCCCTTAAATCAGGGATAATCACAGATAGCACTACAGACCACTACCCTACCTTCCTCCTGACAAACATTAGTAAACCATCACTTGAATACAACAAAGTCTCATTTAGACTCCATGACGAGGCCTCAGTAAGGAAGTTCACAGCTGACCTAGAGACTGTTGATTGGCCTACAGAATTCTCCAAGGCCAATGGTATTGATGACTGGACAGACATTTTTCTTAACAAATTACTTAGACTATACAACAAACATTGTCCCATTAAAACAAAATAGATCACAAACAAACAGATTGGTTGCCCATGGCTAACCAGCACCATTCTGAAATCCACTGACAAGAAACATCAATATGAAAAGCAATATAGACAGGGCTTAATACACAAAGATATTCTTAAACACTATTCATCAGCTCTCACCAAAGTAATAAAGAAAGCCAAACAACTATACTACTCCAGCAGATTCACAGACAATAGAGGAGATATAAAAAGACCTGGAAAACACTCTCTCAGATTCTAGGGACCCACAAACTGAGAAAAACCAAGAATATTGTCCTAACTAAACCTAATGAAACACCACTACATCCCACTGACACAGCTAACAAGATAAACGACTTCTTCTCAACCATAGGATCTAATCTCGCCAGTAAAATCCCACATACCAATGCCCATGCCGGGGACTACCTAGATGGGAATTTCCCTAATTCCTTCTATCTTGCACCAACTGAGCCCACGGAAGTCATTGAGATCATAAAGTCACTTAAAAATAACTCGGGGAATCTGTCTCATGTCCCACCATTACTGTACAAGCGAGCGGCCCATGTCCTTTCGCATGCTATTTCATTACTTTTTAACAAGTCACTAGAGACTAGCACCTTCCCGAAACTACTCAAGATGGCAAGGGTTACACCAATACATAAGGGTGGTGACCCTACAGACTTAAACAACTATAGGCCAATATCTATCTTACCATTGCTATCCAAAATCTTTGAGAAACTCGTGCACAGGAGACTGTATTCATTTATAACGGCTCAAAACATACTCAACCCCTGCCAATTTGGATTCAGGAAAAATAAAAGCACTAATGATGCAATCATAAAAATGCTAGATCTGCTTTACACAGCATTGGAAAATAAGGAATATCCACTCGGAATTTTTATTGACCTAAGAAAAGCTTTTGACACAGTAGACCACGACATCCTACTCCACAAACTTGATCATTACGGTATAAGAGGCCATGCGCTTGCTTATTTCAAATCTTACATTACTAATAGGTATCAGTACGTCACCATTAAAGACACAGCATCAGCAACACGGCCACTTGATACTGGAGTTCCGCAGGGAAGTGTCCTTGGTTCCCTGCTCTTCCTCATATACATCAATGACCTTCCAAACGTATCCCAACACCTGAAACCCATTCTCTTTGCTGATGACACGACTTATGTCATCTCTCACCCTAATCTTGCCACCCTCAACACCATTGTGAATGAGGAGCTGATTAAAATATCGACTTGGATGACAGCCAATAAACTTACGCTTAACACTGACAAAACCTACTATATTATGTTTGGTAGCAGAGCAGGAGATGCACAAATTAACATTAAGATTGACAACACTCTAATTACCAGAAATAATGGGGGCAAATTCCTAGGCTTATACCTTGACAACAACCTGAATTTCAGCACCCATATCCAGCATATAACCAAAAAAGTATCCAAAACGGTTGGGATCCTCTCCAAGATACGATACTACGTGCCGCAAAATGCCCTTCTCACACTATACCACTCACTTATTTATCCATACCTCACCTATGCTATTTGTGCTTGGGGATCAACTGCAGCAACACACCTAAAGCCAATAATAACCCAACAAAAAGCTGCAGTAAGAATAATCACTAAATCCCATCCCTGGCAACACCCCCCCCACTCTTCATAGACCTAAACTTACTCCCAGTTCAGTATATCCACACTTACTACTGTGCAATCTACATCTACAGGGCCTTAAACTCTAATATCAACCTTGACCTAAAACGCTTTCTTGATAGTTGTGACAGAACCCACAGGCATAACACCAGACACAAACATCTCTACGTCATTCCCCGTGTCCGACTAAACCTTTACAAAAATTCAATGTATGTCAAAGGCCCTAAAATCTGGAATACCCTACCTGAGAACTCTAGAACTGCAGACACATTCATCACCTTCAAAACTACCATTAGAAAACATCTTATCTCCCTGATACACCCCGTCAACTAACTACACGAATACCACCTGGTGGTTCACACTTACACTCACTCACTCATTTGACCATAAACAGAAATATTAATCTCAATCTTAAGGTAGGGTAAGTCTAGCTCCCGCTATCCCTGCCTCTCTCCCCACCCCGAAAGGTGATGTGTGGGGCTCCGGCCAAACAGTAATCACTCGACTCACAGCTCCCAGCACAACTCTTGGAATGACAGATCGGGTCACCTGCAAACCAACGAGAAGTGTTGAAGGAGAAGGACTTTTGCAAAAGTCCGGAGGCGTCACTTTTTGGATCTTCCTACCTGATTAACTGTAGGCGACAGCAGACAACAACCTCTCATCTTTGTAGTGGTAAAGAACCTGCTTTCCTGTCATCTGGACTGACTATTCAAGGCTATAGACTCTGTGAAGAACTAGCCGTTGGTTTGTCACCAACACCCCCCACATCAACAGCAACAGCTACAATTTCTACAAGACAGTGTCAACCTCCACCAGACACCCCAGTATAACTGTACATATTAGCGTTGAATTCAAATGTCATTTTTTCATTTCATTTTTCATTCAAATAGGATGCACCTTCATGTTTCACTGTTTTATCTTTGCATTAATAAATAATAAAGTGTTTATCTTCGTGAATTATTATTTCTTTTTCTATTCATTAATTTTCCTGAGGAGGAGCCAGCCTTGGTAATACTGTCTGAAGTTGTTACAGGGCTGAGTAAGCCTTCACATGTGGCGACCTTGCCAGGATCAACTCTACTGAATCAAGATTCAACTCCATATCGAATCTATCATTGAAACTTCAACGCTGCATACCACAGACGGTTACCACCAGCCATGAGTAATCATTCTCTATGGTAGGACTACAGTACAGGTATTTAAAAGATTTGTTGATTGATATAGTCTCAATTTATTGTAAGTCAAGTCAGGCAGGATATACTAGTTAATTCTGTCGCCTTTATTTTTTGAGCTTGAAACGATTTGGAGGAATAGACTCTAGGGACCTGAGATTTTCCAGTGACAAGTTGTTTCCTTGAGCTCTTTATTATATCAAGGGTACTGTCGTAGGACACTCTTGATTTGTTGGTGAGAAGATTGGATGGTCAAGGGGCCCCATTCTACTTACTGTTTGCTTGGAGCCGGCAAAGAACCCTCTGTTTTCATTCACACATACTGTTTAATCGAAGCAGGGATCGAACCCTCCTATTTATTTACAGTTTGAGCAGAGCAGGAATTGAACCCTCTGTTTTCTTTGATATATCCGTTTCATTTCCCCCTGGTAGTTTAAGTTATTCTTGCAAGTATGGAGGAATACCAGTTTTGGATGAGCACTGAGAGTAAGTTAGGAATAATTGGGAAAAATTTAGAAGCTTTCATTAGTGCTAAGATCCAGGAAAGAATAGAGAACGAAAGAATTGAGAGAGAAGAAAAACAGAAAGAGAAAGAGAGAAGAAAAAGGAGAGAGAAAGAATAGAGAGAGAGCATAAAAAGGAGAGAGATCGAATTGAAAGAGAAAACCAAGATAGACAGAAAGAGAGAGAGAAGACAAAAAGGAGCATGATAGACTTGATCGTGAGGAACAAGTTAAATTAAGAGAACTTGAGGAAAGAGCAAGAGAACATGAGGAAAGAGCTAGAGAACATGAGGAAAGAGCTAGAGAACATGAGGAAAGAGCTAGAGAACATGAGGAAAGAGCTAGAGAACATGAGGAAAGAGCTAGAGAACATGAGGAAAGAGCTAGAGAACATGAGTTAAGAGAGAGAGAAAAAGATCGAGAGCTCGAAAAATCTCACCTTGAATTAGAGAATAAAAAGTTAACTCTTACACAACAACAATTAGAGGAAGGAGTAATGGAACAACGTGCAGTCAGTGCACATATTCCAACACCTAATTTACCTCCCTTCACAGAGGGTGAAGACATAACTTCATACATTATCAGGTTTGAAAATACCGCTACCCTCTGTGAATGGCCTGCTGACACCTGGGCTACCAGGTTAGGAATGTTATTTTCTGGTACAGCCTTGAATATCTATGCAACTTTGTCGCAGGATATATGTAATTATAACCTACTGAAGAAGGCAATCCTTAAAGCATATCAAAAAACCACAAATTCTTATAGGAAAGATTTCAGGTATGCCACCTTACAGCCTGGCCAGAACTTTCAGCAGTTACAGGTGACACTCTTTCGTTTGTTCGACTTTTGGATAGAGAGTTCAGGAATTGATCACAGTTATGAATCTCTTAGAGACTTCATGGTTGCTGACCAGTTCCTGACAGCTCTTCCTCACCAGATACGAACATTCATTAGAGAACGTAACATGATTAAAGCTGAGGAAGTTGCTGAGGCTGCTGCTTGTATGCTGAGGCTCACAATTTCTATAAAGACCTAAAGGGATCGAACCCTAAGGGCAAGGGTTCACCAGATCTTAAGAAATCAAAGCCTCTTGTGGAAAACAAACTAACTTCTTTTATTCCTGTTTGTCATTTATGTGGTGTTAAGGGACAAACGTCCCGATTGTCCTTCTAAGAAGGTCCAAAAAGTTGGAAGATGTTTTAAAGACTGTAATGATCAAGCACCCTTCTGTTCAGGAACAGTTAATGGACTTAATGTATCTACCATTTTACGAGACACTGGATGCACATGTATAGTCATTTCTGATAAGCTGTTCCCTAACCTTAAAGAAACTCATTCCTCTGCTATACTTTCAGACTACTTGGGCCGTACGGACACTTTGCCTACCATCCGTTGTTACATTAGGTCTAAATGGTTCACAGGTTGGTCTGAAGCCGTACTAGCTCCCATCACTTCTTGCTCCGTACTAATAGGTAATGTAAAAGGTGTCATTCTTCCTTCTGAGCTTGACCTGTCAGCACCAAAGATAGACATAAGCTTTTCAGATCCTCTTCCTGTAGAGTCAGAGAAGCCCCTCGAAAGTTCAGATGAGGCAATGTCTCGGAATATTCATGTGGGGTTAGAAACCAGTGATACTACTCTCGAAAGTGAGATAGTAGAATCACCGGTTCACTTGTTAGATGAAAGTGCGGATATCACCTCCGATACTATAAATGTCTTGACTAGGGCTCAGACCAAAGCCCAGGGTTCTCCTACTGTCCATCCTTTGATTTTCCCTGACTTTAAGCCTTTAGATATATCGAAGGACTCCTTTGTCAATTTACAACGTAATTGCCCTTCTCTTCAGAATTGCCATAATGCAGCTAGACAAAATCAAGTTATCCAAAGGAAAAACTTTTCATATAAATTTGAATATATGAAAGGTATCTTGTATAAATAAGTATTCAAATTAAATTCACATGAGATAGACTATTCCATCTTAGTTGTTCCAAGTCAATGCAGAGAGACTGTTCTTAAAATGGCTCATGACCCACCAGTGGCCGGACATTTCTCACATCGTAAAAACCTTAGATAAAATTAGGGAAACCTATTTTTTGGCCCAAAATGTCCTCAGATATCATTACCTATTGTAGATCGTGTAAAGTTTGCCAACTGTCATCCTCCCGAGGTACCAGGCGAGTACCTATGGTCAAAATGCCAATCTTTACGGTACCGTTTGAAAGAGTAGCTATTGACATCGTTGGTCCTTTATCACCACTTTCATCTGGGGGACATAGATATATATTAACATTAGTTGATTATGCATCGAGTTTCCCTGAAGCTGTACCCTTGAAGTCCATAACTACTACAGAGGTGGCTGAAGCCCTTTTGTCCATCTTCTCCAGAGTTGGCATCTCTAGAGAGATTTTGTCTAACAGTGGGACACGATTCACATCTGACTTAATGCAACATCTCTACCAACTTCTGGGAGTGAAGCCTCTCTTCGCAACAAAATATCATCCCAGCTGTAATGGGAGGACTGAGCGCCAGCATTCGGTTCTCAAGTCCATTTTAAGGACAATCCTATCAAACGGAAATTATACCCAGTTCCAGTTCACCTTAGGGATGCATTTGACGGAGAGGTAGACAAATTATTAAAACTAAGGATCATTGAACCTTCAGTATCTGCATATTGCTCACCAGTGGTCATGGTTAAGAAGGAGGATATTTCATATAGACTTGCTATTGACTTCAGAGGCCTTAATGCTATAACTCGGTGGGATGCTGAGCCTATGCCCTTAATAGATAGCGATCTACACAAACTTTATGACTCTTCCTTCTTTTCAGAGATTGATATTGGGCAGGCATATCATCAAGTAATGTTAGATCCTTCTTCTAAGCAGTACACCGCTTTTCCTACCCACCAAGGACTGATGCAGTATAGAACTATGCCCTTCGGTTTGGTATTTGCCAGTGCTACCTACGTGAGACTGATGAGAAAGGTCTTGGGCAATACGCCAAATGTTTCAGTTTATTTTGATAACATTTACGTAATGACATCCACGTGGGGCAAGCATATCCAAACATTAACATCAGTTTTACGTAGGTTATGCTCACATGGCCTCACTGCCAAGCCAAAGAAATGCTTCCATGGGTATAACAAGATTAGATATCTCGGACTGATCCTTTCTAATAACTCTTTGGAGCCTCTCCCAAGTAAGATCAAAGCTTTATTAGAACTTAAATTCCCCAAAACCAAGAAACTCATGCGTAGCTTTCTTGGTTCTGTAAATTTTTATGTACAGTTTATCCCGAACCTTACTGATCTTACAGGCATCTTATCTGACTTCCTTTAAAAAGTCTGTGAAGGAACCTCTTGAACTTTCCGACGTAGCTCGAGAAAAGTTTAATGAGATTAAAAGTATCTTTTCGAAAGATCCTATACTTAAGATTCCAGATATTAATAAAACATTTTGTTTAAGAACTGATGCCTCCAATATTGGCTTAGGTGCGGTGTTACTACAATACCATGATGGTACTCCCCTGTATGCTTCCTAAGCTAGAAACTCCTTCCTGCAGAAACGAGATACTCCACCATAGAAAAGGAATGTTTGGCTCTTGTGTGGGGTATCTCCAAACTTAAATTTTATTTACAGGGAAAAGAATTCATTTTAGAGATGGATTACAAACCTTTGATATACCTAGAAACTTTCAAGGGAACCAACAGTCGCCTCTTGAGGTGGACATTGGCTCTCCAAGCTTTTAAGTTCCATATTGTGTATATCAATGGTTCACCCAATTATTTCTCTGACTGGTTAAGTCATGACAGTCAGTAGAAGATTTGTTGCCTTACGCGACCTCTACATTTTAGAACTTTTTCCTCGCCTATTCTTCTTATACTCCTTGAGTATAAGTCTTGGTATGGGGGAGTGTGAGGGAAAAGTTCAACAGATAGGAGTAGCGAGTGAGCATATTCAATTCAATTCAAAATTCAAAATTCAAAGTTTATTCTGTATAAGGATTACAATGCTGAGTTTACAGAAATTTGGTTATTGTGTGGTTTACATGTAGTAAAATTGTGATTACAGAGTGTACCACTAGAACGCTTAGCATGGCTAGGCATTTCGGGCAGACTTATTTTATTCTTGTTTTATTCTTAATTGTAAAATATTACAAATTATGAGGTAAGTTGGTATTATGGCTAAGTGACTAAATACTAGTTTGTGAGTTTAGCAATGTGAATGCTTTTGTTTTGGCACAGTACATAGTTTCAGTATTGGAGTATCACAGGATTCATTATTTTAACAAGCAGCCGGCAATCAAACTATTGTTACCATATACTCGCTCGCTACTCCTATCTGTTGAACTTTTCCCTCACAGTCTGAGTTCGATTCCCGGCGAAGGGGTGGGAAACATTGGACGTGTTTCCTTATACCGATTGTCTACGTTCACCCATCAGTAAAATGGGTACCTGGGTGTTGGTGAATTGGTGTGGGTCGCATCCTGGGACAAAATTGACCTAATTTGCCCGAAATGCTCAGCATAACTCACGAAGTTTTGATACTCTCTGATCGCGGGTTCTATCCCCGTCTGTGGTATGGTTTGCTCAGCATAACAAGCGGCCTTCTATATAGTAGTATGTCATTGATGTCAGCTATGGTCTGTATACTTTGTACATGTACTTGTAGTAAATAAAGATATTATTATTATTATTGTTATTATTATTATTATTAGGGGTCCCTTCTAGCCGTGATGTCACGAGATTTCCCATTTGGGCGGTAGGCTAGAAGCCCCATTCTCAGTTCCCCACCAGGTATAGAAGACTGGACAGGCAGGCTGCTAGGCGTAGCAGTTGGCACAGGCAGGCTGCTAAGAGTAGCAGACTGTACAGGCAGGTCACTCGGCATAGACTGCAGAGGCAGGCGGCGAGGCGTAACAGACTGCACAGGTAGGCGGCGAGGCGTAGTAGACTGCACAGGCAGGCGGCGAGGCGTAGCAGACTGCACAGGTAGGCGGCGAGGCGTAGTAGACTGCACAGGCAGGCGGCGAGGCGTAGCAGACTGCACAGGTAGGCGGCGAGGCGTAGTAGACTGCACAGGCAGGCGGCGAGGCGTAGCAGACTGCACAGGTAGGCGGCGAGGCGTAGTAGACTGCACAGGCAGGCGGCGAGGCGTAGCAGACTGCACAGGTAGGCGGCGAGGCGTAGTAGACTGCACAGGCAGGCGGCGAGGCGTAGCAGACTGAAACAGGTAGGCGGCGAGGCGTAGTAGACTGCAGGAGGCAGGCAGCAATCGTAGCAGACTGCACAGGCAGGCGGCGAGGCGTAGTAGACTGCAGGAGGCAGGCGGCGATACATAGCAGACTGCACACACAGGCCGCTAGGCGTAGCAGACTGCACAGGCAGGCCGCTAGGCGTAGCAGACTGCACAGGCAGGCCGCTAGGCGTAGCAGACTGCACAGGCAGGCCGCTAGGCGTAGTAGACTGCAGGAGGCAGGCCGGGCTCCTCTCTCAGCACTCTTAACTATAAGCCTCCAAGACATCCTACGTGTGAATTACTCCAATTGTCTAATGAGGTGATGGAGAAGAGAAGTGATGGTGGTGGTGAAGAGTAGTGGTGGTGGTGATGGTGAAGAGTAATGGTGGTGGTGGTGGTGATGTTGAAGAGCAGTGGTGGTGGTCATAGTGAAGGTGGTGAAGAGCAGTATTGGTGGTAGTGATGAAGAGCAGTGGTGGTGGTGAAGAGTAGAGGTGGCGATGAAAAGTGGTGGTGGTGGTGATGGGCAAGAGTAGTGGTAGTGGTGAAGAGTAGTGATGGTGGTGGAGTGGTGATGATAGTGGATGTGCTGTTGAAAATAAACAAAATAGGTGAGTGGTCTAGGTGAGTGGTAGTGTTGGTGATGAGTGGTCTAGATGAGTGGTAGTGACGGTGGTGAGTGGTAGTGTTGGTGGCGAGTGGTCAAGGTCAGTGATACTGACGGTGGTGAGTGGTCTAGGTGAGTGGTCTAGATGAGTGGTAGTGACAGTGGTGAGTGGTAGTGTTGGTGGTGAGGGATGTTGGTGAGTGATAGTGTTGGTGGTGAGTGGTCAAGATGAGTGGTAGTGACGGTGGTGAGTGGTAGTGTTGGTGGTGAGGGATGTTGGTGAGTGATAGTGTTGGTGGTGAGTGGTCTAGATGAGTGGTAGTGAAGGTGGTGAGTGGTCTAGGTGAGTGGTCTAGATGAGTGGTAGTGACAGTGGTGAGTGGTAGTGTTGGTGGTGAGGGATGTTGGTGAGTGATAGTGTTGGTGGTGAGTGGTCTAGATGAGTGGTAGTGAAGGTGGTGAGTGGTCTAGGTGAGTGGTAGTGAAGGTGGTGAGTGGTCAAGGTGAGTGATACTGACGGTGGTGAGTGGTCTAGATGAGTGGTAGTGAAGGTAATGAGCGGTTTAGGTGAGTGGTAGTGCTGGTGGTGACTGGTCTAGGTGAGTGGTAGTGCTGGTGGTGACTGGTCTAGGTGAGTGGTAGTGCTGGTGGTGACTGGTCCAGGTGAGTGGTAGTGCTGGTGGTGACTGGTCCAGGTGAGTGGTAGTGCTGGTGGTGACTGGTCCAGGTGAGTGGTAGTGCTGGTGGTGACTGGTCCAGGTGAGTGGTAGTGCTGGTGGTGGCTGGTCAAGGTGAGTGGTAGTGCTGGTGGTGACTGGTCCAGGTGAGTGGTAGTGCTGGTGGTGACTGGTCCAGGTGAGTGGTAGTGCTGGTGGTGACTGGTCTAGGTGAGTGGTAGTGCTGGTGGTGGCTGGTCTAGGTGAGTGGTAGTGCTGGTGGTGACTGGTCTAGGTGAGTGGTAGTGCTGGTGGTGACTGGTCTAGGTGAGTGGTAGTGCTGGTGGTGACTGGTCCAGGTGAGTGGTAGTGCTGGTGGTGACTGGTCCAGGTGAGTGGTAGTGCTGGTGGTGACTGGTCCAGGTGAGTGGTAGTGCTGGTGGTGGCTGGTCAAGGTGAGTGGTAGTGCTGGTGGTGACTGGTCTAGGTGAGTGGTAGTGCTGGTGGTGACTGGTCTAGGTGAGTGGTAGTGCTGGTGGTGACTGGTCCAGGTGAGTGGTAGTGCTGGTGGTGACTGGTCTAGGTGAGTGGTAGTGCTGGTGGTGACTGGTCCAGGTGAGTGGTAGTGCTGGTGGTGACTGGTCCAGGTGAGTGGTAGTGCTGGTGGTGACTGGTCCAGGTGAGTGGTAGTGCTGGTGGTGGCTGGTCAAGGTGAGTGGTAGTGCTGGTGGTGACTGGTCCAGGTGAGTGGTAGTGCTGGTGGTGACTGGTCCAGGTGAGTGGTAGTGCTGGTGGTGACTGGTCTAGGTGAGTGGTAGTGCTGGTGGTGACTGGTCCAGGTGAGTGGTAGTGCTGGTGGTGGCTGGTCTAGGTGAGTGGTAGTGCTGGTGGTGACTGGCCTAGGTGAGTGGTAGTGCTGGTGGTGACTGGTCTAGGTGAGTGGTAGTGCTGGTGGTGACTGGTCTAGGTGAGTGGTAATGCTGGTGGTGACTGGTCCAGGTGAGTGGTAGTGCTGGTGGTGACTGGTCTAGGTGAGTGGTAGTGCTGGTGGTGACTGGTCTAGGTGAGTGGTAGTGCTGGTGGTGACTGGTCAAGGTGAGTGGTAATGCTGGTGGTGACTGGTCAAGGTGAGTGGTAGTGCTGGTGGTGACTGGTCTAGGTGAGTGGTAGTGCTGGTGGTGACTGGTCTAGGTGAGTGGTAATGCTGGTGGTGACTGGTCAAGGTGAGTGGTAGTGCTGGTGGTGACTGGTCTAGGTGAGTGGTAGTGCTGGTGGTGACTGGTCTAGGTGAGTGGTAGTGCTGGTGGTGACTGGTCCAGGTGAGTGGTAGTGCTGGTGGTGACTGGTCTAGGTGAGTGGTAGTGCTGGTGGTGACTGGTCCAGGTGAGTGGTAGTGCTGGTGGTGACTGGTCTAGGTGAGTGGTAGTGCTGGTGGTGACTGGTCCAGGTGAGTGGTAGTGCTGGTGGTGACTGGTCCAGGTGAGTGGTAGTGCTGGTGGTGACTGGTCCAGGTGAGTGGTAGTGCTGGTGGTGGCTGGTCTAGGTGAGTGGTAGTGCTGGTGGTGACTGGTCCAGGTGAGTGGTAGTGCTGGTGGTGACTGGTCCAGGTGAGTGGTAGTGCTGGTGGTGACTGGTCCAGGTGAGTGGTAGTGCTGGTGGTGGCTGGTCAAGGTGAGTGGTAGTGCTGGTGGTGACTGGTCCAGGTGAGTGGTAGTGCTGGTGGTGACTGGTCTAGGTGAGTGGTAGTGCTGGTGGTGACTGGTCCAGGTGAGTGGTAGTGCTGGTGGTGGCTGGTCTAGGTGAGTGGTAGTGCTGGTGGTGACTGGTCTAGGTGAGTGGTAGTGCTGGTGGTGACTGGTCTAGGTGAGTGGTAGTGCTGGTGGTGGCTGGTCTAGGTGAGTGGTAGTGCTGGTGGTGACTGGTCTAGGTGAGTGGTAGTGCTGGTGGTGACTGGTCCAGGTGTGGTAGTGCTGGTGGTGACTGGGCTAGGTGAGTGGTAGTGCTGGTGGTGGCTGGTCAAGGTGAGTGGTAGTACTGGTGGTGACTGGTCTAGGTGAGTGGTAGTGCTGGTGGTGACTGGGCTAGGTGAGTGGTAGTGCTGGTGGTGACTGGGCTAGGTGAGTGGTAGTGCTGGTGGTGACTGGTCCAGGTGTGGTAGTGCTGGTGGTGACTGGTCTAGGTGAGTGGTAGTGCTGGTGGTGGCTGGTCAAGGTGAGTGGTAGTGCTGGTGCTGACTGGTCCAGGTGAGTGGTAGTGCTGGTGGTGACTGGTCTAGGTGAGTGGTAGTGCTGGTGGTGACTGGTCCAGGTGTGGTAGTGCTGGTGGTGACTGGTCCAGGTGAGTGGTAGTACTGGTGGTGACTGGTCCAGGTGAGTGGTAGTGCTGGTGGTGACTGGTCTAGGTGAGTGGTAGTGCTGGTGGTGACTGGTCCAGGTGAGTGGTAGTACTGGTGGTGACTGGTCCAGGTGAGTGGTAGTGCTGGTGGTGACTGGTCTAGGTGAGTGGTAGTGCTGGTGGTGACTGGTCCAGGTGAGTGGTAGTACTGGTGGTGACTGGTCCAGGTGAGTGGTAGTGCTGGTGGTGACTGGTCTAGGTGAGTGGTAGTGCTGGTGGTGACTGGTCCAGGTGAGTGGTAG
Source organism: Cherax quadricarinatus (assembly GCF_038502225.1). Classification (NCBI taxonomy): domain Eukaryota; kingdom Metazoa; phylum Arthropoda; class Malacostraca; order Decapoda; family Parastacidae; genus Cherax; species Cherax quadricarinatus. The sequence continues at coordinate 11,665,019 of NC_091346.1, read as the reverse complement.
TACTGGTGGTGACTGGTCCAGGTGAGTGGTAGTGCTGGTGGTGACTGGTCTAGGTGAGTGGTAATGCTGGTGGTGACTGGTCCAGGTGAGTGGTAGTACTGGTGGTGACTGGTCCAGGTGAGTGGTAGTGCTGGTGGTGATTGGTCCAGGTGAGTGGTAGTGCTGGTGGTGACTGGTCTAGGTGAGTGGTAGTGCTGGTGGTGACTGGTCCAGGTGAGTGGTAGTACTGGTGGTGACTGGTCCAGGTGAGTGGTAGTGCTGGTGGTGACTGGTCTAGGTGAGTGGTAATGCTGGTGGTGACTGGTCCAGGTGAGTGGTAGTACTGGTGGTGACTGGTCCAGGTGAGTGGTAGTGCTGGTGGTGATTGGTCCAGGTGAGTGGTAGTGCTGGTGGTGACTGGTCCAGGTGAGTGGTAGTGCTGGTGGTGGCTGGTCTAGGTGAGTGGTAGTGCTGGTGGTGACTGGTCCAGGTGAGTGGTAGTGCTGGTGGTGACTGGTCTAGGTGAGTGGTAGTGCTGGTGGTGACTGGTCTAGGTGAGTGGTAGTGCTGGTGGTGGCTGGTCCAGGTGAGTGGTAGTGTTGGTGGTGACTGGTCCAGGTGAGTGGTAGTGCTGGTGGTGACTGGTCTAAGTGAGTGGTAGTGCTGGTGGTGAATGGTCCAGGTGAGTGGTGGTGCTGGTGGTGACTGGTCTAGGTGAGTGGTAGTGCTGGTGGTGACTGGTCCAGGTGAGTGGTAGTGTTGGTGGTGACTGGTCCAGGTGAGTGGTAGTGCTGGTGGTGACTGGTCTAAGTGAGTGGTAGTGCTGGTGGTGAATGGTCCAGGTGAGTGGTGGTGCTGGTGGTGACTGGTCTAGGTGAGTGGTAGTGCTGGTGGTGACTGGTCCAGGTGAGTGGTAGTACTGGTGGTGACTGGTCCAGGTGAGTGGTAGTGCTGGTGGTGACTGGTCCAGGTGAGTGGTAGTACTGGTGGTGACTGGTCCAGGTGAGTGGTAGTGCTGGTGGTGACTGGTCTAGGTGAGTGGTAATGCTGGTGGTGACTGGTCCAGGTGAGTGGTAGTACTGGTGGTGACTGGTCCAGGTGAGTGGTAGTGCTGGTGGTGATTGGTCCAGGTGAGTGGTAGTGCTGGTGGTGACTGGTCCAGGTGAGTGGTAGTGCTGGTGGTGGCTGGTCCAGGTGAGTGGTAGAGCTGGTGGTGACTGGTCCAGGTGAGTGGTAGTGCTGGTGGTGACTGGTCTAGGTGAGTGGTAGTGCTGGTGGTGGCTGGTCCAATAGAGTGGCAGTGCTGGTGGTGACTGGCCCAGGTGAGTGGTAGTGCTGGTGGTGGCTGGTCTAGGTGAGTGGTAGTGCTGGTGGTGACTGGTCCAGGTGAGTGGTAGTGCTGGTGGTGACTGGTCTAGGTGAGTGGTAATGCTGGTGGTGACTGGTCCAGGTGAGTGGTAGTACTGGTGGTGACTGGTCCAGGTGAGTGGTAGTGCTGGTGGTGATTGGTCCAGGTGAGTGGTAGTGCTGGTGGTGACTGGTCCAGGTGAGTGGTAGTGCTGGTGGTGACTGGTCCAGGTGAGTGGTAGTGCTGGTGGTGACTGGTCCAGGTGAGTGGTAGTACTGGTGGTGACTGGTCCAGGTGAGTGGTAGTGCTAGTGGTGGCTGGTCTAGGTGAGTGGTAGTGCTGGTGGTGACTGGTCCAGGTGAGTGGTAGTACTGGTGGTGACTGGTCCAGGTGAGTGGTAGTTCTGGTGGTGACTGGTCCAGGTGAGTGGTAGTGCTGGTGGTGACTGGTCCAGGTGAGTGGTAGTACTGGTGGTGACTGGTCCAGGTGAGTGGTAGTTCTGGTGGTGACTGGTCCAGGTGAGTGGTAGTGCTGGTGGTGGCTGGTCCAATAGAGTGGCAGTGCTGGTGGTGACTGGCCCAGGTGAGTGGTAGTGCTGGTGGTGGCTGGTCCAATAGAGTGGCAGTGCTGGTGGTGACTGGCCCAGGTGAGTGGTAGTGCTGGTGGTGGCTGGTCCAATAGAGTGGCAGTGCTGGTGGTGACTGGCCCAGGTGAGTGGTAGTGCTGGTGGTGGCTGGTCTAGGTGAGTGGTAGTGCTGGTGGTGACTGGTCCAGGTGAGTGGTAGTGTTGGTGGTGACTGGTCTAGGTGAGTGGTAGTGCTGGTGGTGACTGGTCCAGGTGAGTGGTAATGCTGGTGGTGACTGGTCTAGGTGAGTGGTAGTGCTGGTGGTGACTGGTCCAGGTGAGTGGTAGTGCTGGTGGTGACTGGTCCAGGTGAGTGGTAGTGCTGGTGGTGGCTGGTCCAATAGAGTGGCAGTGCTGGTGGTGACTGGCCCAGGTGAGTGGTAGTGCTGGTGGTGGCTGGTCTAGGTGAGTGGTAGTGCTGGTGGTGACTGGTCCAGGTGAGTGGTAGTGTTGGTGGTGACTGGTCCAGGTGAGTGGTAGTGCTGGTGGTGACTGGCCCAGGTGAGTGGTAATGCTGGTGGTGACTGGTCTAGGTGAGTGGTAGTGCTGGTGGTGACTGGTCCAGGTGAGTGGTAGTGTTGGTGGTGACTGGTCTAGGTGAGTGGTAGTGCTGGTGGTGACTGGTCCAGGTGAGTGGTAATGCTGGTGGTGACTGGTCTAGGTGAGTGGTAGTGCTGGTGGTGACTGGTCCAGGTGAGTGGTAGTGCTGGTGGTGACTGGTCCAGGTGAGTGGTAGTGCTGGTGGTGGCTGGTCCAATAGAGTGGCAGTGCTGGTGGTGACTGGCCCAGGTGAGTGGTAGTGCTGGTGGTGGCTGGTCTAGGTGAGTGGTAGTGCTGGTGGTGACTGGTCCAGGTGAGTGGTAGTGTTGGTGGTGACTGGTCCAGGTGAGTGGTAGTGCTGGTGGTGACTGGCCCAGGTGAGTGGTAATGCTGGTGGTGACTGGTCTAGGTGAGTGGTAGTGCTGGTGGTGGCTGGTCTAGGTGAGTGGTAGTGCTGGTGGTGACTGGTCCAGGTGAGTGGTAGTGCTGGTGGTGACTGGTCTAGGTGAGTGGTAATGCAGGTGGTGACTGGTCCAGGTGAGTGGTAGTACTGGTGGTGACTGGTCCAGGTGAGTGGTAGTGCTGGTGGTGATTGGTGAAGGTGAGTGGTAGTGCTGGTGGTGACTGGTCTAGGTGAGTGGTAGTGCTGGTGGTGGCTGGGCTAGGTGAGTGGTAGTGCTGGTGGTGGCTGGTCTAGGTGAGTGGTAATGCAGGTGGTGACTGGTCCAGGTGAGTGGTAGTACTGGTGGTGACTGGTCCAGGTGAGTGGTAGTGCTGGTGGTGATTGGTGAAGGTTAGTGGTAGTGCTGGTGGTGACTGGTCTAGGTGAGTGGTACTGCTGGTGGTGGCTGGTCTAGGTGAGTGGTAGTGCTGGTGGTGGCTGGTCCAGGTGAGTGGTAGTGCTGGTGGTGACTGGTCTAGGTGAGTGGTAGTGCTGGTGGTGGCTGGTCTAGGTGAGTGGTAGTGCTGGTGGTGACTGGTCTAGGTGAGTGGTAGTGCTGGTGGTGGCTGGTCTAGGTGAGTGGTAGTGCTGGTGGTGACTGGTCCAGGTGAGTGGTAGTGCTGGTGGTGACTGGTCTAGGTGAGTGGTAGTGCTGGTGGTGGCTGGTCTAGGTGAGTGGTAGTGCTGGTGGTGGCTGGTCCAGGTGAGTGGTAGTGCTGGTGGTGACTGGTCTAGGTGAGTGGTAGTGCTGGTGGTGGCTGGTCTAGGTGAGTGGTAGTTCTGGTGGTGACTGGTCTAGGTGAGTGGTAGTGCTGGTGGTGACTGGTCTAGGTGAGTGGTAGTGCTGGTGGTGACTGGTCCAGGTGAGTGGTAGTGCTGGTGGTGGCTGGTCTAGGTGAGTGGTAGTGCTGGTGGTGACTGGTCTAGGTGAGTGGTAGTGCTGGTGGTGGCTGGTCTAGGTGAGTGGTAGTGCTGGTGGTGACTGGTCTAGGTGAGTGGTAGTTCTGGTGGTGACTGGTCTAGGTGAGTGGTAGTTCTGGTGGTGACTGGTCTAGGTGAGTGGTAGTGCTGGTGGTGACTGGTCCAGGTGAGTGGTAGTGCTGGTGGTGGCTGGTCTAGGTGAGTGGTAGTGCTGGTGGTGACTGGTCCAGGTGAGTGGTAGTGCTGGTGGTGACTGGTCTAGGTGAGTGGTAGTGCTGGTGGTGACTGGTCTAGGTGAGTGGTAGTGCTGGTGGTGGCTGGGCTAGGTGAGTGGTAGTGCTGGTGGTGACTGGTCCAGGTGTGGTAGTGCTGGTGGTGACTGGTCCAGGTGAGTGGTAGTGCTGGTGGTAACTGGTCTAGGTGAGTGGTAGTGCTGGTGGTGAATGGTCCAGGTGAGTGGTGGTGCTGGTGGTGACTGGTCTAGGTGAGTGGTAGTGCTGGTGGTGACTGGTCCAGGTGAGTGGTAGTGCTGGTGGTAACTGGTCTAGGTGAGTGGTAGTGCTGGTGGTGAATGGTCCAGGTGAGTGGTGGTGCTGGTGGTGACTGGTCTAGGTGAGTGGTAGTGCTGGTGGTGACTGGTCTAGGTGAGTGGTAGTGCTGGTGGTGGCTGGGCTAGGTGAGTGGTAGTGTTGGTGGTGACTGGTCCAGGTGAGTGGTAGTGCTGGTGGTGACTGGTCTAAGTGAGTGGTAGTGCTGGTGGTGACTGGTCTAGGTGAGTGGTAGTGCTGGTGGTGACTGGTCCAGGTGAGTGGTGGTGCTGGTGGTGACTGGTCTAGGTGAGTGGTAGTGCTGGTGGTGAATGGTCCAGGTGAGTGGTGGTGCTGGTGGTGACTGGTCTAGGTGAGTGGTAGTGCTGGTGGTGACTGGTCCAGGTGAGTGGTAGTACTGGTGGTGACTGGTCCAGGTGAGTGGTAGTGCTGGTGGTGACTGGTCTAGGTGAGTGGTAATGCTGGTGGTGACTGGTCCAGGTGAGTGGTAGTACTGGTGGTGACTGGTCCAGGTGAGTGGTAGTGCTGGTGGTGATTGGTCCAGGTGAGTGGTAGTGCTGGTGGTGGCTGGTCTAGGTGAGTGGTAGTGCTGGTGGTGACTGGTCCAGGTGAGTGGTAGTACTGGTGGTGACTGGTCCAGGTGAGTGGTAGTGCTGGTGGTGACTGGTCTAGGTGAGTGGTAGTGCTGGTGGTGACTGGTCCAGGTGAGTGGTAGTGCTGGTGGTGGCTGGTCTAGGTGAGTGGTAGTGCTGGTGGTGACTGGTCCAGGTGAGTGGTAGTACTGGTGGTGACTGGTCCAGGTGAGTGGTAGTGCTGGTGGTGACTGGTCTAGGTGAGTGGTAGTGCTGGTGGTGGCTGGGCTAGGTGAGTGGTAGTACTGGTGGTGACTGGTCTAGGTGAGTGGTAGTGCTGGTGGTGACTGGTCTAGGTGAGTGGTAGTGCTGGTGGTGATTGGTCCAGGTGAGTGGTAGTGCTGGTGGTGATTGGTCCAGGTGAGTGGTAGTGCTGGTGGTGACTGGTCCAGGTGAGTGGTAGTGCTGGTGGTGGCTGGTCTAGGTGAGTGGTAGAGCTGGTGGTGACTGGTCTAGGTGAGTGGTAGTGCTGGTGGTGATTGGTCCAGGTGAGTGGTAGTGCTGGTGGTGATTGGTCCAGGTGAGTGGTAGTGCTGGTGGTGATTCGTCCAGGTGAGTGGTAGTGCTGGTGGTGACTGGTCCAGGTGAGTGGTAGTGCTGGTGGTGATTGGTCCAGGTGAGTGGTAGTGCTGGTGGTGACTGGTCCAGGTGAGTGGTAGTGCTGGTGGTGGCTGGTCCAGGTGAGTGGTAGTGCTGGTGGTGATTGGTCCAGGTGAGTGGTAGTGCTGGTGGTGACTGGTCCAGGTGAGTGGTAGTGCTGGTGGTGACTGGTCCAGGTGAGTGGTAGTGCTGGTGGTGATTGGTCCAGGTGAGTGGTAGTGCTGGTGGTGACTGGTCCAGGTGAGTGGTAGTGCTGGTGGTGGCTGGTCTAGGTGAGTGGTAGAGCTGGTGGTGACTGGTCCAGGTGAGTGGTAGTGCTGGTGGTGACTGGTCTAGGTGAGTGGTAGTGCTGGTGGTGACTGGTCTAGGTGAGTGGTAGTGCTGGTGGTGGCTGGGCTAGGTGAGTGGTAGTGCTGGTGGTGACTGGTCTAGGTGAGTGGTAGTGCTGGTGGTGACTGGTCCAGGTGAGTGGTAGTGCTGGTGGTGACTGGTCTAGGTGAGTGGTAGTGCTGGTGGTGACTGGTCCAGGTGAGTGGTAGTGCTGGTGGTGACTGGTCCAGGTGAGTGGTAGTGCTGGTGGTGACTGGTCTAGGTGAGTGGTAGTGCTGGTGGTGACTGGTCCAGGTGAGTGGTAGTGCTGGTGGTGGCTGGTCTAGGTGAGTGGTAGTGCTGGTGGTGACTGGCCCAGGTGAGTGGTAGTGCTGGTGGTGACTGGTCTAGGTGAGTGGTAGTGCTGGTGGTGGCTGGTCTAGGTGAGTGGTAGTGCTGGTTGTGACTGGTCCAGGTGAGTGGTAGTGCTGGTGGTGACTGCTCTAGGTGAGTGGTAGTGCTGGTGGTGAATGGTCCAGGTGAGTGGTGGTGCTGGTGGTGACTGGTCTAGGTGAGTGGTAGTGCTGGTGGTGACTGGTCCAGGTGAGTGGTAGTGCTGGTGGTGGCTGGTCTAGGTGAGTGGTAGTGCTGGTGGTGGCTGGTCCAGGTGAGTGGTAGTGCTGGTGGTGACTGGTCTAGGTGAGTGGTAGTGCTGGTGGTGGCTGGTCTAGGTGAGTGGTAGTTCTGGTGGTGACTGGTCTAGGTGAGTGGTAGTGCTGGTGGTGACTGGTCTAGGTGAGTGGTAGTGCTGGTGGTGACTGGTCCAGGTGAGTGGTAGTGCTGGTGGTGGCTGGTCTAGGTGAGTGGTAGTGCTGGTGGTGACTGGTCTAGGTGAGTGGTAGTGCTGGTGGTGGCTGGTCTAGGTGAGTGGTAGTGCTGGTGGTGACTGGTCTAGGTGAGTGGTAGTTCTGGTGGTGACTGGTCTAGGTGAGTGGTAGTTCTGGTGGTGACTGGTCTAGGTGAGTGGTAGTGCTGGTGGTGACTGGTCCAGGTGAGTGGTAGTGCTGGTGGTGGCTGGTCTAGGTGAGTGGTAGTGCTGGTGGTGACTGGTCCAGGTGAGTGGTAGTGCTGGTGGTGACTGGTCTAGGTGAGTGGTAGTGCTGGTGGTGACTGGTCTAGGTGAGTGGTAGTGCTGGTGGTGGCTGGGCTAGGTGAGTGGTAGTGCTGGTGGTGACTGGTCCAGGTGTGGTAGTGCTGGTGGTGACTGGTCCAGGTGAGTGGTAGTGCTGGTGGTAACTGGTCTAGGTGAGTGGTAGTGCTGGTGGTGAATGGTCCAGGTGAGTGGTGGTGCTGGTGGTGACTGGTCTAGGTGAGTGGTAGTGCTGGTGGTGACTGGTCCAGGTGAGTGGTAGTGCTGGTGGTAACTGGTCTAGGTGAGTGGTAGTGCTGGTGGTGAATGGTCCAGGTGAGTGGTGGTGCTGGTGGTGACTGGTCTAGGTGAGTGGTAGTGCTGGTGGTGACTGGTCTAGGTGAGTGGTAGTGCTGGTGGTGGCTGGGCTAGGTGAGTGGTAGTGTTGGTGGTGACTGGTCCAGGTGAGTGGTAGTGCTGGTGGTGACTGGTCTAAGTGAGTGGTAGTGCTGGTGGTGACTGGTCTAGGTGAGTGGTAGTGCTGGTGGTGACTGGTCCAGGTGAGTGGTGGTGCTGGTGGTGACTGGTCTAGGTGAGTGGTAGTGCTGGTGGTGAATGGTCCAGGTGAGTGGTGGTGCTGGTGGTGACTGGTCTAGGTGAGTGGTAGTGCTGGTGGTGACTGGTCCAGGTGAGTGGTAGTACTGGTGGTGACTGGTCCAGGTGAGTGGTAGTGCTGGTGGTGATTGGTCCAGGTGAGTGGTAGTGCTGGTGGTGGCTGGTCTAGGTGAGTGGTAGTGCTGGTGGTGACTGGTCCAGGTGAGTGGTAGTACTGGTGGTGACTGGTCCAGGTGAGTGGTAGTGCTGGTGGTGACTGGTCTAGGTGAGTGGTAGTGCTGGTGGTGACTGGTCCAGGTGAGTGGTAGTGCTGGTGGTGGCTGGTCTAGGTGAGTGGTAGTGCTGGTGGTGACTGGTCCAGGTGAGTGGTAGTACTGGTGGTGACTGGTCCAGGTGAGTGGTAGTGCTGGTGGTGACTGGTCTAGGTGAGTGGTAGTGCTGGTGGTGGCTGGGCTAGGTGAGTGGTAGTACTGGTGGTGACTGGTCTAGGTGAGTGGTAGTGCTGGTGGTGACTGATCTAGGTGAGTGGTAGTGCTGGTGGTGATTGGTCCAGGTGAGTGGTAGTGCTGGTGGTGATTGGTCCAGGTGAGTGGTAGTGCTGGTGGTGACTGGTCCAGGTGAGTGGTAGTGCTGGTGGTGGCTGGTCTAGGTGAGTGGTAGAGCTGGTGGTGACTGGTCTAGGTGAGTGGTAGTGCTGGTGGTGATTGGTCCAGGTGAGTGGTAGTGCTGGTGGTGACTGGTCCAGGTGAGTGGTAGTGCTGGTGGTGATTGGTCCAGGTGAGTGGTAGTGCTGGTGGTGATTGGTCCAGGTGAGTGGTAGTACTGGTGGTGATTGGTCCAGGTGAGTGGTAGTGCTGGTGGTGACTGGTCCAGGTGAGTGGTAGTGCTGGTGGTGATTGGTCCAGGTGAGTGGTAGTGCTGGTGGTGACTGGTCCAGGTGAGTGGTAGTGCTGGTGGTGGCTGGTCCAGGTGAGTGGTAGTGCTGGTGGTGATTGGTCCAGGTGAGTGGTAGTGCTGGTGGTGACTGGTCCAGGTGAGTGGTAGTGCTGGTGGTGACTGGTCCAGGTGAGTGGTAGTGCTGGTGGTGATTGGTCCAGGTGAGTGGTAGTGCTGGTGGTGACTGGTCCAGGTGAGTGGTAGTGCTGGTGGTGGCTGGTCTAGGTGAGTGGAAGAGCTGGTGGTGACTGGTCCAGGTGAGTGGTAGTGCTGGTGGTGACTGGTCTAGGTGAGTGGTAGTGCTGGTGGTGACTGGTCTAGGTGAGTGGTAGTGCTGGTGGTGGCTGGGCTAGGTGAGTGGTAGTGCTGGTGGTGACTGGCCCAGGTGAGTGGTAGTGCTGGTGGTGACTGGTCTAGGTGAGTGGTAGTGCTGGTGGTGGCTGGTCTAGGTGAGTGGTAGTGCTGGTTGTGACTGGTCCAGGTGAGTGGTAGTGCTGGTGGTGACTGCTCTAGGTGAGTGGTAGTGCTGGTGGTGAATGGTCCAGGTGAGTGGTGGTGCTGGTGGTGACTGGTCTAGGTGAGTGGTAGTGCTGGTGGTGACTGGTCCAGGTGAGTGGTAGTGCTGGTGGTGACTTGTCCAGGTGAATGGTAGAGCTGGTGGTGATTGGTCCAGGTGAGTGGTAGTGCTGGTGGTGACTGGTCCAGGTGAGTGGTAGTACTGGTGGTGACTGGTCCAGGTGAGTGGTGCTGCTGGTGGTGACTGGTCCAGGTGAGTGGTAGTACTGGTGGTGACTGGTCCAGGTGAGTGGTGCTGCTGGTGGTGACTGGTCCAGGTGAGTGGTGCTGCTGGTGGTGACTGGTCCAGGTGAGTGGTAGTACTGGTGGTGACTGGTCCAGGTGAGTGGTAGTGCTGGTGGTGACTGGTCCAGGTGAGTGGTAGTACTGGTGGTGACTGGTCCAGGTGAGTGGTGCTGCTGGTGGTGACTGGTCCAGGTGAGTGGTAGTGCTGGTGGTGACTGGTCCAGGTGAGTGGTAGTGCTGGTGGTGACTGGTCCAGGTGAGTGGTAGTACTGGTGGTGACTGGTCCAGGTGAGTGGTAGTGCTGGTGGTGACTGGTCCAGGTGAGTGGTAGTACTGGTGGTGACTGGTCCAGGTGAGTGGTAGTACTGGTGGTGACTGGTCCAGGTGAGTGGTAGTACTGGTGGTGACTGGTCCAGGTGAGTGGTAGTACTGGTGGTGACTGGTCCAGGTGAGTGGTAGTACTGGTGGTGACTGGTCCAGGTGAGTGGTAGTACTGGTGGTGACTGGTCCAGATGAGAGGTAGTACTGGTGGTGACTGGTCCAGGTGAGCGGTAGTACTGGTGGTGACTGGTCCAGGTGAGTGGTAGTACTGGTGGTGACTAGTCCAGGTGAGTGGTGCTGGTGGTGGTGACTGGTCCAGGTGAGTGGTGCTGCTGGTGGTGACCGGTCCAGGTGAGTGGTGCTGCTGGTGGTGACCGGTCCAGATGAGTGGTAGTGCTGGTGGTGACTGGTTCAGGTGAGTGGTAGTGCTGGTGGTGACCGGTCCAGGTGAGTGGTGCTGCTGGTGGTGACCGGTCCAGGTGAGTGGTGCTGCTGGTGGTAACTGGTCCAGGTGAGTGGTAGTGCTGGTGGTGACTGGTCCAGGTGAGTGGTAGTGCTGGTGGTGACTGGTCCAGGTGAGTGGTAGTGCTGGTGGTGACTGGTCCAGGTGAGTGGTAGTGCTGGTGGTGACTGGTCCAGGTGAGTGGTGCTGCTGGTGGTGACCGGTCCAGGTGAGTGGTGCTGCTGGTGGTGACTGGTCCAGGTGAGTGGTAGTGCTGGTGGTGACTGGTCCAGGTGAGTGGTAGTGCTGGTGGTGACTGGTCCAGGTGAGTGGTAGTGCTGGTGGTGACTGGTCCAGGTGGGTGGTGCTGCTGGTGGTGACCGGTCCAGGTGAGTGGTGCTGCTGGTGGTGACTGGTCCAGGTGAGTGGTGGTGCTGGTGGTGACTGGTCTAGGTGAGTGGTAGTGCTGGTGGTGACTGGTCCAGGTGAGTGGTAGTACTGGTGGTGACTGGTCCAGGTGAGTGGTAGTGCTGGTGGTGACTGGTCTAGGTGAGTGGTAATGCTGGTGGTGACTGGTCCAGGTGAGTGGTAGTGCTGGTGGTGAATGGTCCAGGTGAGTGGTGGTGCTGGTGGTGACTGGTCTAGGTGAGTGGTAGTGCTGGTGGTGACTGGTCCAGGTGAGTGGTAGTACTGGTGGTGACTGGTCCAGGTGAGTGGTAGTACTGGTGGTGACTGGTCCAGGTGAGTGGTAGTACTGGTGGTGACTGGTCCAGGTGAGTGGTAGTACTGGTGGTGACTGGTCCAGGTGAGTGGTAGTACTGGTGGTGACTGGTCCAGGTGAGTGGTAGTACTGGTGGTGACTGGTCCAGGTGAGTGGTAGTACTGGTGGTGACTGGTCCAGGTGAGTGGTAGTGCTGGTGGTGACTGGTCCAGGTGAGTGGTAGTACTGGTGGTGACTGGTCCAGGTGAGTGGTAGTGCTGGTGGTGACTGGTCCAGGTGAGTGGTAGTACTGGTGGTGACTGGTCCAGGTGAGTGGTAGTGCTGGTGGTGACTGGTCCAGGTGAGTGGTAGTGCTGGTGGTGACTGGTCCAGGTGAGTGGTAGTACTGGTGGTGACTGGTCCAGGTGAGTGGTAGTGCTGGTGGTGACTGGTCTAGGTGAGTGGTAATGCTGGTGGTGACTGGTCCAGGTGAGTGGTAGTACTGGTGGTGACTGGTCCAGGTGAGTGGTAGTGCTGGTGGTGATTGGTCCAGGTGAGTGGTAGTGCTGGTGGTGACTGGTCCAGGTGAGTGGTAGTACTGGTGGTGACTGGTCCAGGTGAGTGGTAGTACTGGTGGTGACTGGTCCAGGTGAGTGGTAGTGCTGGTGGTGACTGGTCCAGGTGAGTGGTAGTACTGGTGGTGGCTGGTCTAGGTGAGTGGTAGAGCTGGTGGTGACTGGTCTAGGTGAGTGGTAGTGCTGGTGGTGACTGGTCTAGGTGAGTGGTAATGCTGGTGGTGACTGGTCCAGGTGAGTGGTAGTACTGGTGGTGACTGGTCTAGGTGAGTGGTAGTGCTGGTGGTGACTGGTCCAGGTGAGTGGTAGTGCTGGTGGTGACTGGTCTAGGTGAGTGGTAGTGCTGGTGGTGACTGGTCCAGGTGAGTGGTAGTGCTGGTGGTGACTGGTCTAGGTGAGTGGTAGTACTGGTGGTGACTGGTCCAGGTGAGTGGTAGTGCTGGTGGTGACTGGTCTAGGTGAGTGGTAGTGCTGGTGGTGACTGGTCCAGGTGAGTGGTAGTGCTGGTGGTGACTGGTCTAGGTGAGTGGTAATGCTGGTGGTGACTGGTCCAGGTGAGTGGTAGTACTGGTGGTGACTGGTCTAGGTGAGTGGTAGTGCTGGTGGTGACTGGTCTAGGTGAGTGGTAGTGCTGGTGGTGGCTGGTCCAATAGAGTGGCAGTGCTGGTGGTGACTGGCCCAGGTGAGTGGTAGTGCTGGTGGTGGCTGGTCCAGGTGAGTGGTAGTGCTGGTGGTGGCTGGTCCAGGTGAGTGGTAGTGCTGGTGGTGACTGGCCCAGGTGAGTGGTAGTGTTGGTGGTGACTGGTCCAGGTGAGTGGTAATGCTGGTGGTGACTGGTCCAGGTGAGTGGTAATGCTGGTGGTGACTGGTCTAGGTGAGTGGTAGTACTGGTGGTGACTGGTCCAGGTGAGTGGTAGTGTTGGTGGTGACTGGTCTAGGTGAGTGGTAATGCTGGTGGTGACTGGTCTAGGTGAGTGGTAGTGCCGGTGGTGACTGGTCCAGGTGAGTGGTAGTACTGGTGGTGACTGGTCCAGGTGAGTGGTAGTGCTGGTGGTGACTGGTCCAGGTGAGTGGTAGTACTGGTGGTGACTGGTCCAGGTGAGTGGTAATGCTGGTGGTGACTGGTCCAGGTGAGTGGTAGTACTGGTGGTGACTGGTCCAGGTGAGTGGTAGTGCTGGTGGTGACTGGTCTAGGTGAGTGGTAATGCTGGTGGTGACTGGTCTAGGTGAGTGGTAGTGGTGGTGGTGACTGGTCCAGGTGAGTGGTAGTGTTGGTGGTGACTGGTCCAGGTGAGTGGTAATGCTGGTGGTGACTGGTCTAGGTGAGTGGTAATGCTGGTGGTGACTGGTCCAGGTGAGTGGTAGTACTGGTGGTGACTGGTCCAGGTGAGTGGTAGTACTGGTGGTGACTGGTCCAGGTGAGTGGTAGTGCTAGTGGTGGCTGGTCTAGGTGAGTGGTAGTGCTGGTGGTGACTGGTCCAGGTGAGTGGTAGTACTGGTGGTGACTGGTCCAGGTGAGTGGTAGTACTGGTGGTGACTGGTCCAGGTGAGTGGTAGTACTGGTGGTGACTGGTCCAGGTGAGTGGTAGTGCTGGTGGTGACTGGTCCAGGTGAGTGGTAGTACTGGTGGTGACTGGTCCAGGTGAGTGGTAGTACTGGTGGTGACTGGTCCAGGTGAGTGGTAGTGCTGGTGGTGACTGGTCCAGGTGAGTGGTAGTACTGGTGGTGACTGGTCCAGGTGAGTGGTAGTACTGGTGGTGACTGGTCCAGGTGAGTGGTAGTTCTGGTGGTGACTGGTCGAGGTGAGTGGTAGTGCTGGTGGTGGCTGGTCCAGGTGAGTGGTAGTGCTGGTGGTGACTGGTCTAGGTGAGTGGTAGTGCTGGTGGTGACTGGTCTAGGTGAGTGGTAGTACTGGTGGTGACTGGTCTAGGTGAGTGGTAGTGCTGGTGGTGACTGGTCCAGGTGAGTGGTAGTGCTGGTGGTGACTGGTCTAGGTGAGTGGTAATGCTGGTGGTGACTGGTCCAGGTGAGTGGTAGTACTGGTGGTGACTGGTCCAGGTGAGTGGTAGTGCTGGTGGTGATTGGTCCAGGTGAGTGGTAGTACTGGTGGTGATTGGTCCAGGTGAGTGGTAGTACTGGTGGTGACTGGTCCAGGTGAGTGGTAGTACTGGTGGTGACTGGTCCAGGTGAGTGGTAGTACTGGTGGTGACTGGTCCAGGTGAGTGGTAGTACTGGTGGTGACTGGTCCAGGTGAGTGGTAGTGCTGGTGGTGACTGGTCCAGGTGAGTGGTAGTACTGGTGGTGACTGGTCCAGGTGAGTGGTAGTACTGGTGGTGACTGGTCCAGGTGAGTGGTAGTACTGGTGGTGACTGGTCTAGGTGAGTGGTAGTACTGGTGGTGACTGGTCCAGGTGAGTGGTAGTGCTGGTGGTGACTGGTCCAGGTGAGTGGTAGTACTGGTGGTGACTGGTCCAGGTGAGTGGTAGTACTGGTGGTGACTGGTCCAGGTGAGTGGTAGTACTGGTGGTGACTGGTCCAGGTGAGTGGTGCTGCTGGTGGTGACTGGTCCAGGTGAGTGGTGCTGCTGGTGGTGACTGGTCCAGGTGAGTGGTAGTGCTGGTGGTGACTGGTCCAGGTGAGTGGTAGTACTGGTGGTGACTGGTCCAGGTGAGTGGTAGTACTGGTGGTGACTGGTCCAGGTGAGTGGTAGTACTGGTGGTGACTGGTCCAGGTGAGTGGTGCTGCTGGTGGTGACTGGTCCAGGTGAGTGGTGCTGCTGGTGGTGACTGGTCCAGGTGAGTGGTAGTACTGGTGGTGACTGGTCCAGGTGAGTGGTAGTACTGGTGGTGACTGGTCCAGGTGAGTGGTAGTACTGGTGGTGACTGGTCCAGGTGAGTGGTAGTACTGGTGGTGACTGGTCCAGGTGAGTGGTAGTACTGGTGGTGACTGGTCCAGGTGAGTGGTAGTACTGGTGGTGACTGGTCCAGGTGAGTGGTTCTGGTGGTGGTGACTGGTCCAGGTGAGTGGTAGTACTGGTGGTGACTGGTCCAGGTGAGTGGTTCTGGTGGTGGTGACTGGTCCAGGTGAGTGGTAGTGCTGGTGGTGACTGGTCTAGGTGAGTGGTAGTGCTGGTGGTGACTGGTCTAGGTGAGTGGTAGTACTGGTGGTGACTGGTCTAGGTGAGTGGTAGTGCTGGTGGTGACTGGTCTAGGTGAGTGGTAGTGCTGGTGGTGACTGGTCTAGGTGAGTGGTAGTGCTGGTGGTGACTGGTCTAGGTGAGTGGTAGTGCTGGTGGTGACTGGTCCAGGTGAGTGGTGCTGCTGGTGGTGACTGGTCCAGGTGAGTGGTAGTACTGGTGGTGACTGGTCTAGGTGAGTGGTGCTGCTGGTGGTGACTGGTCCAGGTGAGTGGTGCTGCTGGTGGTGACTGGTCCAGGTGAGTGGTGCTGCTGGTGGTGACTGGTCCAGGTGAGTGGTAGTACTGGTGGTGACTGGTCCAGGTGAGTGGTGGTGCTGGTGGTGACTGGTCCAGGTGAGTGGTGCTGCTGGTGGTGACTGGTCCAGGTGAGTGGTGCTGCTGGTGGTGACTGGTCCAGGTGAGTGGTGCTGCTGGTGGTGACTGGTCCAGGTGAGTGGTAGTACTGGTGGTGACTGGTCTAGGTGAGTGGTGCTGCTGGTGGTGACTGGTCCAGGTGAGTGGTGCTGCTGGTGGTGACTGGTCCAGGTGAGTGGTGCTGCTGGTGGTGACTGGTCCAGGTGAGTGGTGCTGCTGGTGGTGACTGGTCCAGGTGAGTGGTGCTGCTGGTGGTGACTGGTCCAGGTGAGTGGTAGTACTGGTGGTGACTGGTCCAGGTGAGTGGTGGTGCTGGTGGTGACTGGTCCAGGTGAGTGGTGCTGCTGGTGGTGACTGGTCCAGGTGAGTGGTGCTGCTGGTGGTGACTGGTCCAGGTGAGTGGTGCTGCTGGTGGTGACTGGTCCAGGTGAGTGGTAGTACTGGTGGTGACTGGTCTAGGTGAGTGGTGCTGCTGGTGGTGACTGGTCCAGGTGAGTGGTGCTGCTGGTGGTGACTGGTCCAGGTGAGTGGTAGTACTGGTGGTGACTGGTCCAGGTGAGTGGTAGTACTGGTGGTGACTGGTCCAGGTGAGTGGTGCTGCTGGTGGTGACTGGTCCAGGTGAGTGGTGGTGCTGGTGGTGACTGGTCCAGGTGAGTGGTGCTGCTGGTGGTGACTGGTCCAGGTGAGTGGTGGTGCTGGTGGTGACTGGTCCAGGTGAGTGGTGCTGCTGGTGGTGACTGGTCCAGGTGAGTGGTAGTACTGGTGGTGACTGGTCCAGGTGAGTGGTGCTGCTGGTGGTGACTGGTCCAGGTGAGTGGTAGTACTGGTGGTGACTGGTCCAGGTGAGTGGTGCTGCTGGTGGTGACTGGTCCAGGTGAGTGGTGGTGCTGGTGGTGACTGGTCCAGGTGAGTGGTGCTGCTGGTGGTGACTGGTCCAGGTGAGTGGTAGTACTGGTGGTGACTGGTCCAGGTGAGTGGTGGTGCTGGTGGTGACTGGTCCAGGTGAGTGGTGCTGCTGGTGGTGACTGGTCCAGGTGAGTGGTGCTGCTGGTGGTGACTGGTCCAGGTGAGTGGTGCTGCTGGTGGTGACTGGTCCAGGTGAGTGGAGTTGGGGGGGGGGGGTTACTGTTAAACATATAACTAGGAAATTATATTTTTATGACAAGCAAAAAATCTCACCGAGTTTTAATTTTTCAAATACACGAAATACTTTACTATTTAATAATTTGATAAATCACTCAGAAAATCATGGAAGAAAACAGAATTCTCTAAAATTATATTTAAAATATCATTATTGCACAACACTTGCACATTATAAAGGTTTGTGGTTCTTTTTCTTGAAGATTCTCTAGATAGTAAGTCCGTACCATTGTCCAAGGCGGCGACTTATCACGTTAAACACCTCGAGAAGTGACCCCCTGAAGACTGGATGTGTGTTGTTACCCGACACTATCATGTGTGGCATAGCCTGTGAGGGAGACACAGAAAGATAAAATAGACTTGCTAATAAAAATAAGAGCATATTAGTGACATAGCAGAGAACTTGGGAAGAGATGAAAGGATCGGGAATTTGTAGTTTATTAATTAAATGAGAACTCAGGAAGAGAAGAAGAATATTTAGAGTATAGGGATAACTAGAGAAGACATGTCTCTACTCACTGCGTAAACATAAGGAAAACCTTGGACACACCAAAAACATATCTGAAAGCACTTCAAACATATCTTCTTTTAGAATACAATTATTATACGTGTCATTCCTGTGACAGGTTTGTCGACGAATGGCCCATGGCCGGCCCGTGGCCGGCCTTCAATATTGACTGCCCTCTCATTCAAACTTTTGCTGACAGCATATACCTAAAAACACAATACTTGGTTGATCCTGCATTATTAGCATGTAATTGTCTAGTTAATCTAATACTTGTACAATAACAAATAACTCGCGCAATGACATTTCGGCCCAATTTTGAACATTAAACACACTGAAACTAAGAGGGAAGGTCGCTAGAATATATACGAGAGGGAGCGGAGGACGGGAGTGGTAAAATGGTAGGAGGGAGTAGTAGTAGAAGTAGCAGTAGTAGTAATGTTAGTAATAGCAGTAGAAGAAATAGTGTTAGAATTAGTAGTTCAATAGTGGTAGAAGTTTGTAGATGAATGGTTCAGAGAACCGACATGTTGATAAATTAGACACATGGGTATCTTTATTCAATGAAGATACCCAAGAGTTGCACATGTGTCTAATTTATCAACATGTCGGTTCTCTGAACCATTCATCTACAAACCTGTCAGACACTGCAACTTCTTGGGATCTTAATACTTGGGAATTCTTCGCTTGCCTAATTCTTGGGCACGACCTACTTCAACATTGAACAAATGTTACACGACCTATGACTGCTGCACCTCTCCTGCCAACGGTTTATAAGCTCCTTCTCAGCACGTATGCCGTATTCTATTCAAGATTGATGGACTGACCACATCGACTCAAGGTTGAGGGACTGATTACCTCATTCTCCTCCTGTTCTTCAAGATTCTCCTTTGTATGGACTGATGAAGCCACTGTGTGGCGAAACGTTTCCTCAATAAAGATACCCAAGAGTTGCACACGTGTCTAATTTATCATCAGTGGTAGAGGTAAAATTCAGGTAGCAGTAAAATAACTGCGGAAAATAGGGAAAAATAGAAGCAGTAGTATTAGTGGTACAGATGGTTCATAAAACAGAAGAATAAAGCAGCATTGAAGGTGAGCTGGAGCTGCAGCATTCTCCACCTGACCTCAACATGACTATAAATACTCTCGTACCTTCCAACCCCAGGTAGATCCGTGTGTGACTTGAAAAAGCCCACTGTGTGGGTGAAACGTTGTCAATAAAGGATCACATTATACTGCATTTGTGTTTATATTTCCATTGTGTTTATATTTCCATTCCGAAGGTGAGCTACTGAACCACTGACGTATATCTGAACCACCTGTGTGAGCTACTGAACCACTGGCACATGTCTGAGCCACCTGTGTGACCTATTGAACCACTGGCACATGTCTGAGCCACCTGTGTGACCTACTGAACCACTGGCACATGTCTGAGCCACCTGTGTGAGCTACTGAACCACTGGCACATGTCTGAACCACCTGTGTGACCTACTGAACCACCAAGGCACGTCTGAACCAACTGTGTGACTAAAATCCCATGGAACAGAGCAGACCTAGACAGAAGACAGAAATAGAAATGGAAACATCGAAACGGCGAAGAGTTAGGAAGAGGAGTCAAAGGTCAGGTCAGGTCACTAGCGTTTCTGAAGTTTAAAACAATTAACAACGTAATAAGAAACCAGCGCATAAATTACACACATGTGTCTAATTTATCAACGTGTCGGTTCTTTGAACCATTCATCTACAATCCTGTCAGACACTGCAACTTCTTGGGATCTTAATACTTGGGAATTCTTCGCTTTCCTAACCCTTGGGCATGACCTACTTCCACATTGAACAAATGTGACACTACCTACGACTGCTGCACCTCTCCTGCCTACGGTATATAAGTTGCTTCTCGGCACATATGCTGTATTCTATTCAAGATTGATGGACTGAGCACATCGACTCAAGGTTGAAGGACTGATTACCTCATTCTTCTCCTGTTTTTCACGATTCTCCTTGGTATGGACTGATGAAGCCACTGTGTGGCGAAACGTTTCCTCAATAAAGATACCCAAGAGTTGCACATGTGTCTAATTTATCAACGTGTCGGTTCTCTGAACCATTCATCTACACGCTTGTGACGTGCCCCCATTCTGATTTCTCCACATTTATGCAAATTCTTTACTGCCTATTTCTCAACTATGCCTCTACCCAGGAAAAAATTTCTCCTCCTATTCCATGTGCCTTAAGTTTCCTCAAAAGTCTCCGATGTGGAACTCTATTGAAAGCCTTATTGAAGTCCATATACACAATATCATATTCATTACCATGAATTACCTCCTCAAACACCTTAGCGAAAAAAGTTAGTAAATTCGTAAGACAGGAACGCCCCTTTGTAAAACCGTGCTGAGATTCATTTATCAAATTATGCCTGTCAAGATGGCTACGAATTGCCTCGGCAATTATTGATTCCATAAATTTTCCCACTATAGAGTTTTTTTTTAATATATTTTATTTAAAACATTATAAATTACAAAAGACCCGGGCCGGGAGAATACCGGCGAATAAAAAAAAAAAAAAAAAAAAAAAAAGGAGCCAAGGCCGGGTCACCACTACTAGGAAAAGATCCGGGCCGGGAGAATACCGGCGAAAAAAAAAATGGTGGTATAAAATATTATATAACACCACAATACAGGATCTGAACAAGATTACTAAGAATCATATCACAAGTGCAGAAGAATAATTTTGAAAACCCCATACAAAATAGGAATGTGTAACAAACACACATTATACAAAATGATAAAATATCTGACATGTACACACAAAACTGTTGGGGGGGGGAGCCCCCCAATTAAAACCCATCTATAAATACATCCATATCATTCGCACACTTAATGATCACATCAGTGATCAAACATTAATTTATATAACTTTTATATATACGTGCAACTGTTTATGAGATTTTACTTAACAAACTCTGGTAATTATCCTAAAACATTACTCCATAACAAAAATAAACATTATACAAATTACATGATCATATAAATCATCAACAACTGCAAAATTTATACAGCATATGTATAATCTTGGAACCTTTTGATCACAGACGAATTACTCACAACAGATTCCACAGAATGGTTAAGTCTATTTATATTAGGAGAAATCCAAATATTTTTAAAATAATGAATTTGTAATGTATCCCCTCAAAATCTTTATGCATATTAAAGTAACGCCTAAAAAAAAATACTGTAATACACTTTTGTTTAGCTATCAGTAAAGAAGAAATTTCACAACATACTCATAATAAAATATTCATTATTACAAAATAACTGCACTCTTACTAAAGCTTGGCTTAATTGGTACATTTCAGTGAATTTTGTTAGAAGTAATCTCTGAACATTCTTAAATGCTTAACTAGTTACTATATCTTTACAGCATTATATCTTATTAACCTTAACTAAGCAGTCTTCTGAAACTGACCAAGCTTACTAAACAACTATCCCTGAACTTATCGTACTATCACATGTTCACAATTCATCTTTAAAAAGTCGACTAAACCCAATAAAAAATATACCCTGCTTGTATACAGTGACACTAGTAAAGTGTGCTTAATTAAACATCTGCACTCCATGCGCACCAAACACGCTTCATGTATCTACAGCTAGCATACGTCATGATCACCAGGACCAACACCTGGTTATCCCTTCCTGGGTAACCAACCTTTGGACCCTCTCCTTCCAGAATGCCATACATACCGTTCTCCACACATACTTGGATCGTGCATTCACATGGTTTTCCATAATTATGCGGCAAAAGTTTACCCTAATACTATGCGGCAGCAACAGCAGTGACCTCCAAACTCCGTGCTTTTCTCCAACTATCAGAGCCACCAATGCTCCTATGATGACCTAGTTGCAAGCAAAACTGCACTACCCAAGGTAGCACCCAGAATGACCAAAGATTACCAACAGTGAAACCTACAAATCGAAAATCATAGAGATCAAAGGAAGACTGCCCTCAAACCCAAAGCAACACCCCACTGCCAGCCGAACAACGTAACCTTTAAGCTTTGTATAACTACAACTTCTTCTTAACTACAACAATTCCTGTAGTATTAAGAGGTGCAATCTGAGAGGAAACAGCACCAAAGCCAGCAAGAAAACACCGAAAAATCAACTATTCAACAAGTGTAGCCAGGACGACGCCGGCCCAGCTACCACCCCTCTCACCACCACTCAAGGCAACACCATAACAATAACAACAAACATGGCTGCCACCAGCCCATCCTCCCCTCTCTTCCCCGGATTCAACCTACCAAGTAGTCTCTCAGGTATGACCAACGATCCAGATACCCTAAAGTCATGCATCTCTACCTTAGTTATTGAAAATATGAATCTTCGAGAGACGCTAACAAAACAAGACACCAGGATGACACAACTCGAGAACAAAAGTTATCAACACCAGGAATGACTAACTATGGCAAGACCATCCAAACAGTCATAGATAGCCATACAGAACAAATAATATCTCTTAATACAAAGGTTGAAGAAGCAGTAAAAGAGTGGAAGAAAAACTTAGATAACCAGTTCAGTGACTACTTTGCTCTCCAAGAAGATAAAACTGAACAAGATAAACTATCGGACGCAGTAATAGTTAATAGTCCACTTTTTCCCAGTGATATGAACCAAACAAACAGTAAAGAAATTACTCTCCAGATCATAAAGGACCAAACAAAAGTTACAGTACCAGAGTCAGAAATAAAGGAAGCCAGGTTACTAGGATCCCATGGTAGAAAAAGTGTTATGCTTAGATTCCACTCACATGACAGGGAAAAAAAGACTTAATAATTGCATCTATTAAAGAAAGAGGTATACATAAACGAGTCTCACCAAAAAACGTCAGAACCTCCTGTATAGAGTCAGAAAACTTAAGCGGGAGAATAATGACACAATACACCAATGCTTCACATGGGATGGGAAAATTCTAGTTAGGAAAACAAATGTAGGTCAACTGTACACAATCATGAACGAGAATGATCTATCACGATTTCTCAGGGATACTAATGTTACAGAGAATAACTTTTTTTTTTTATATTTTATTTAAAATACAGTATACATGGAAACTTTATATAATAAGACATCATATAACTAAACAGAGAACTACCGGAACATATCTTAACCACAAAATAACTATATACCAAAACCTGACAGTCTTATTCATTTTATATATGAAATTTTATATACAAAAACAATTTCATATAAACTAATGCATTGCACACTCCATGGCACTATGATTATATAAAAAAATTTATATACAAAAACAATATCATATAAACTAATATATTGTACACTCAATGGTACTAGGTTATACAAAATAACTATCAGAAACCTACATGACTCTTGAAATTTACACATGCTGTTCTTTATTTTTGGTTTTACATATATTGAAAAAGGAATCAAAACTTGCAAAAAAAAACTTTAATAATTAACATAAGACTTTCACAGATCTAGCATGCATGATTACATATGAGGAAACACTAAGACTCCTAATACCCCGACCAATCCCATATTTAGTTTCTCAGACTAATTATAAACCCACAAAAAGTATACCTTGCCTGTATACAGTGATATTAGTAAAGGTGCTTAAATAAACATCAACTGACTATTATGCATCATAAATGAAATAAAAAAAATACATGTGATATCACTGGGTGTGGGAACAACATCCCACAGAAGCTGCTGTCCAAGGAACTTGAATGTCCATAGATTACAATATAGAACATTATACATCTCAACCCCCCCCCCCCTCACAGCGGAGACCGCTACTACATATACAAAAACAATCTCAGGCAAATGACACTTTTTGCCCTTCATCAAAAGTTTACAATCATCACCAAAAGGTCTGCTTATGAACATTTCCCTTAAAGGCCAGTATAACGTTGTACTTTTAGCGGTGACATCAGCGTGGCTTCAGCTTACAAAAGACTAAACTAAACCTAACGGGAATTTCAGGAAAGACCCAACATACTTCACCAAACCCCGGCCATAGTCAGAACCAATTCAGTCTTGTTAGAGGCTGGAACATATACTGAATATTGCTTTTTATCTGTATTATCAAAATGTATGACCATTTTATGATTAATCCAAGATCTCAGTGCCACACAACGCCACAACCATACACACACAGACGCACGGAACCATTCATAATACATACACGTCACTCCCTAAACCCCACCCTCTACCCTGAAGTCTCTAACATACCGTTTGGTGCTACCACGGGGGGAGTCCAGCCCCTCGTTGCCTTACCCCACCCGCAGTTGCAGCAACATTTTAACAGTAAGACTTCGATACTTTGCAGGAAAACTATTATCCCAACTTCTACCATATATGAGTTTATTTCTGCAATATGTTCTGTAGATACCTGCCGCAATTGCCCTGATCCTAACTGATCCCCCGGTTTCCCGCATACCCCACGAGATAAAGAGGAAATCAGCCACCACGTACATTATTGCTCTTCGTACCTCACTTGAAACTCCGCTAACGTCCAATGTTAAGGCCCGTAAGGTTGAAATACTTCCCCCACTAAGAAAATCTAAAACCCGCCCCAGCCACGAACGAACTTTGTCCAAGGTATCACAAAAGTAGACAGCATGAAAAGCTGTTTCTTCGAGACCGCAACGCAAGCAATCCGCCTCCCTTACCAAACCCATCCTATGTAAGACCGATTTTGATGCTAAAATCCCCATGACAAATCTGTACATCAATTCACGAACCCTTGGTGCCAACTTAAGTTTACAAAATCCATCCCATATTTCCCCCCAATTATACAGCGGAAAAGCAGACCATCCCTGTACAATTTCCCTACGACAACATATGCTGACCATTTGCCCCACCCGGATCCGTTGCGCATTTCTCAACTTCAACAACAAACGCAGCATATCCTCACACTCGATTAATCCCCTGCCACTCCACCATTTACGCATTTCGATCATTACCCGACCCACCCGGATGCCCTTCTCACCGCCCGCCCTGAGGAACCGCTGCTTTACATAGAGAGCCTTCACCCGTGGCCCCAAAGCCAAGAGACCTAAACCCCCATGACGAACATGGGTCATGACAACCTCCCGACTTAACCAAGCTCTCCCGAAACCCCAAACATAACGTAAGACCCTTCTCTGCAGTTCCTGAATATCCATATCTCTTAAAGGGTACACCGCAGCCACACCCCATACTTTACTATAAACAAGTGTATTGACCACTACTGTCCTCTGTTGCAATGAGACATCCCCAGCTCTTAACCCCCGAAGTCGATCTAAAGCCTTGTTAACCACGAATTCAGAGTTTACCCTTCGGCTCTCCCTCTCATCTGCCATGTACACGATACCACATATTCTAAGTTGCACCACGACTGACCACCCATACCTTTCGCCCAACCTCCCCCCCACCCATGTACCCACCTCCAATAATTTCGATTTTGCCTTATTGACGCACATGCCAGACTCTGCCCCAAAAAACTCAACAATCCATCCCACGATCTGCAAATGCTCCTACCTGGTATGCCTAGCTGTCCCTCGTGAATAACCGACCCCATAACCTTCCTCATTCTGTTTCCTAAAACTTTTGCAAAGATTTTATAGTCAGAGCACATAAGAGATATTGCTCTACATGCACTCAGACCCCTCCCCCCTCCCTTTTTGGGCACCAACACAACTACCCCCGTACTTTGTGACATACCTAACCTCCCCTCCGTGAGCATGCAATTTAATACATCAACCAAACAATGCTTAATACTTCCCCAATGCGCCCTATAAAAATCATTCGAAATGCCATCTATACCTGGTGCCTTTCCTTTACTCATACTAAAAATCGCCTCCTCTACCTCCTCCACTCGAATTCTACCTTCTAGTACCGTTCTATCCCTGTCACTTATAACTTTTCTGAAATCCCTCCTCACCAGGCCACCCGCCTGGACCCCCCCTACTCCCCTCCGTAGTTTTTCCCCAAACCATAGATCAGCATAAAAGCTCATGCTGTCCGTGGTGAGAAGTACTTGACCCGGCAGGTAACCACCCAAACCCGTGCATACTTCCAATTGCAAGAGGGACGTCGCCTGTTGCCTGACCCTAAATTTGCGCAAGACACAACCCAAAGGTTTGTCCCCCCATAGCACTTCTTCCATACCTGCTCTGACTCTAACTGCATTGAAACGTTCATTGTGAATTTCTGCAAGTCGACTACGAAGATGTTCAATGTCGTCATACCGACTACTACTCCCGCCCCCCACATAATAATCATTTAGCTGCCCCTCCAGATAGTTTTGCAGCCCATACCTCCACCTCGCCTCCTCTTTTCCCCGCTTCTTATAATAACTCGCTATTCCAGGTTTGGCACGCATTTCCCACCATTCCAACAAACATTCACCTGCCCGTCGCGTTTCCCAAATATTCTTCCACCAGTCCTGAAAAGCTGACCCATCCCCCTCCTCCTCCAATAGCCGCACGTTCAGTTTCCAATAACCTGGATAAACCCTGATCATTCCATCCCAGTTCAAGTCCGCTAGCACTGCACGGTGATCTGAAAACCCCACATCAAAGGTCTGTACGTGCCCAACTCTAATCCCTTGTGTTACATAAAGTCTATCCAGACGGGCCGCATAGCCCCTACGAACGAACGTATGCTCCACCCCCCACCCACCCCGCCCCACCACATCATAAACCCCTGCATCCCCCAGCAGATTTCGTAAGACAGGTAAAATGCACCCCGCCCCCCGCGGCTCAACATCGCCATGGCGGATAACGCAATTCCAATCCCCACCCATGACGGTAATGAACGGCAAACCCCGAGTGTAAAACGTTAAAGCCTCCCTCACAAATTCTACTTTAACTTTAGTGTTGCTTTCCGCTGGCATGTAAACGCCAATAAAACAAACCCTCACCTCACCCCAGTACCCATTTACCCTCACCACCCTCCCACCTCCCCCCTCCTCCCATCTTAAGACACGCCAAGGGCTGGACTCCTTCACCGCTATAGCTACCCCACCCTTTAATTTTAAAGTACTGCTAACATACATTCGGTAGCCTTTTAACCGTAACTCTCGCCCAAACTTATAATTGTGTTCTTGTATGAAACATACGTCCACAGCATATCTGCACAAGAACCACTCCATCCACACACACTTAAACTCTGCCCGCAGACCATTTACATTGATGGTAACACACTTGAATTCACAAAAGGAGGTTTTCCTCTATGCTTGTGGGTCTTTCCCGTTCCTACATGTACATTACACTGACCTTCTTTGACCTTTGTCTTCCCAAGGCCCCCCTCACCCCCCCGTGCCCTACCCACATGCTGGGCGCTTGCCCCAACCCTGTCTGCAGGAGGTGCCTCAGCCACTTTCGACCATAATTTTTTCCCTGGACGCTGTCCCGGTGTCAGGACCTCGTCCATATCCGACACTCCTGCCGTCCGTTTGCGGGAACCAACTTCCACACACATCTCCTCACCAGACGAAGCCTCCTGGTGAACTTCCACCACCACCTCATGCATCCGTGTCATTGTAGGCACGTCCAGGTCTCCCATCTTTGGCGAATCATCCTTCACCACTTCTTGACTCTCCGGTGAAACGTCTGGACTATGCTCTGCCCCATCCAGGAGATCGTTTAGCACGTTCTCCAGCAAACTTTCCTGTGACAACCCCACAGGCTCCGTAGGCCCCACAGGTGGCGTGGGCACGTTTGTAGTGTCCACCGACAGGGTGGCGCACGCCATAGACCGCATCTTCTCTTGTTGTACTTCCTCACTCCAAAGCTTAGGTCCTTGTTCAGGCGAGGGACCAGTCTCCAGATCAAAGGCCTCGGTTCTTAGGACCACAGGAGAAGGTTCCCGGATACGTACAACCAGGCGTCTGGAGCACTGAGCAGCCATATGGTCATACGAGTTGCATAACCTGCATGTCTTACGTTGGCCCGCATAGTGAACAAAAACTTGGGTCCTGTAGTGCTCTAGATAAACGTAAGATGGAATCGGCTGTTTTAATGTCATCTTTAGGGTGCAGGAGCCTTCCGGGAGCCCCTCGTATGGGCCCTCCCTCCATACTCCCTTGGTCGCTGCATGTACCGTGCCGTATTTACCAAAAACTTTCCGAATAACATACTCCTCCGCCTCGAAAGGCACGTTCCTTACTTTGACCCAGGAGACGTATGTGGAGACGTCATGCAGACATACCTCTATGGCTGAATTCACCGCCATTTTCCTCTCTTGAAAAGCTTCCACAATCTTGGAGTAAAAGCCGGCATTTGCGAATTTTACAAAAAACCTCGACATCCCATTGAGAGCCACACCATATAATTCCTCAGTGGGGATGCCACAGACGTCGCGAATGATGGTAGGCAACAAGACATGCATCGTTGCACCACTGAGAGAGCCACGAATAAATTCCACACAGACCGTGTTTACTCTTCTACCTTGACGATCCGCCATCTTGCGTACTGTAGTACACGGTTCGCCACCAGGTGTAAACAAGAGCAGGCTCAGAAAGCGTCCTCTCAGCCCGCAGGGTGAGAGACGAATGACTCTCCAAGAAGATAAAACTGAACAAGATAAACTATCGGATGCAGTATTAGTTAATAGTCCACTTTTTCCCAGTGATATGAACCAAACAAACAGTAAAGAAATTACTCTCCAGATCATAAAGGACCAAACAAAAGTTACAGTACCAGAGTCAGAAATAAAGGAAGCCAGGTTACTAGGATCCCATGGTAGAAAAAGTGTTATGCTTAGATTCCACTCACATGACAGGGAAAAAAAGACTTAATAATTGCATCTATTAAAGAAAGAGGTATACATAAACGAGTCTCACCAAAAAACGTCTGAACCTCCTGTATAGAGTCAGAAAACTTAAGCGGGAGAATAATGACACAATACACCAATGCTTCACATGGGATGGGAAAATTCTAGTTAGGAAAACAAATGTAGGTCAACTGTACACAATCATGAACGAGAATGATCTATCACGATTTCTCAGGGATACTAAAAGCCTACGTAGAGTAGTGTATGTTTTGCTCCATTATTATTCAAATTTCATAGTACAATCTCTTAGTAATTAAATAATCAACTACCTCATTATGTGATTTTACTAGTAAGCATAAGTCACCTTATGTAATCTTCTTATTTACTATTGTTTGCTTAAATATTAGCTGAATTGATACTTTCTCTGTCCATATTACTACCTCATACTTCTTTAAATACTATTAATTGATATTACTTACTAAAATTAATAATTAAATACCATTTTACTATCATTACAATTTACTCTTAACTTTATTGACATCATTTAATTACCATTACTTGTTTAATTACCTTAACCTGTTTTAATACCACATTTACTATCTTAGAGTACTCTTAAATACCTTGTACTGCCAAATAACCTCTAGTATAACTACCAGTGCAATATTAAATCCAAATAACTGTTCTTAAAATTTAATACTTGAAATAAACATTACTTTTCATTTTATTTTTATCAATTAATTTTTTTTGTGATCATTATTACTTACCAAATTTTTTTTCAAATACCATATTTACTACCAGTCAGTTTTATTTTTGTACATTAATCATTATTTTATACTTTTCTTAACCTTTCGTTGCCAAGCTTTCAAGTTTGTATATTCAACTCCAACCTTAATATTATCCCCATTCGCCGCTTGACCTGCGCAGAGTGCGGACGTGTGACTACTGCCCTCTGCTGGCCATTGGAGGAGACTTATATTTTCACAACATGGCGCAGTCTGTGAGAAGGCGTTTGCACACGGTGTGCATTGAATTATTGCGTGGTGCAATAACGCCTCAGTCTGCACAAGTGCTTTTACCGCAAATTATCCGTGACACCTATGGTGTTGCGGATCAAGAACTGTATGGTGTGGCACTAAATGGTGCCTATCGTATTTTCGTCAAGCTGAGTTCAGCTGGAGTGTATGAACGGCTGGTTGACAAGTACCAGGACAGGAGCGTGGATGTTAATTCAGCGATACGTGTTCGACTAATCGACATGTCTAAGCATTACACATGGGTGAAAATCCGAAATGTGCCATTTGAGGCGGACGAGAATGATCTGCGGTATGTATTTGAACAGTATGGACCTGTACACCGGATGGTACGTTCACGATCAAGATGGAGTTGAGGCATGCCATCCCGTCTTACGTCATACTGGACGCATTTAGGACACAGGTAATGGTGTACTACGCTGGGCAGCAGAAGACGTGTAGGTTATGTGGTGCATATGACCATATGGCGGCCCAGTGTGGGAGATGGCAGCGGAGAAAGGACCTAGGTAGTGAGATGGTGAAAGAGCCAGAACCAGAGGTGGGTCATGCTGATGAGGCACCTGTACATAGAAGTGGCACTTCCTGGAGTGAGGAAGTGGAGCGTGAGCTGCCACTGGTGGGTACCAGCCCATCACTGTCACAGTTAGTGGGAAGTGAGGCATCTGCCTAGGAGAACGGGAAGACTGTGCAGATTGGTGACGTGCGGGTAGAGGGAGGCCTAATGGTGAACGTGCAGGAAAAATCCTTTGAGAAGCAGGTTTCTGAGGATCACTTGAGTATGGTGAGGAGTACTGTTCAGATTGAAGATGAGGAACTTGGACGATTGGCGAACATGGCAGATGACTCGCCAGGAGTGGTGGAAGTGATTGAGGTGACTGCTGAGATTCACAGGGAGGCATCCAGTGAGTTAGAAATGGATGCAGTGTGTGTCAACCGTAAGAGGGCGGCGACATATTCCGACTCGGATGATGTTTTGACCCCGGCACAGAGACCGGGGAAAAAGCCGTGGGTTGATGTGGTGCGTGGGAGCACTAAAGGTACGCCTGGTAAGATGTTGGATCAGGGGAAGCCACCAGTGGGCAGTGGAGAGAAAAGTGGACGAAGCAGACACTGAAAGCGTGTCAGTGAAAGGTGAAAAGGGGTAGAGGGTGAAATCACATAAGTAGGTTTCCGGTGCATGACAGTGAATATTAATGGATTGTGTGCGAGTGAGAAGCGTCTGTGGGTAAAGGGATTTTTAAGACGTTATGCTATAGACATTGTTTTTGTGCAGGAACATAATTTCAAGCTGGGAAAGGAATTGGAGGTGGATGGGTACAGAGTGTTTGTGATGTATTCGGAGCGAATGAAGGGAGGGGTGGGAATCCTGATCCGAGAGACGAGCCCGTTTGTTGTTCTTAGGAGTGAAGGGGGGGGGGGGTCGTGTGTTAAGAATAGATGGGTGGTGGAGAGGTGAGCGGATGGCAGTCGTTTGTGTGTATGTGCCGGCTGAGAATGATGTAAGGGTAAAGAATGAATTTGTGAATAACGTATTGGTATATTATTTGCGGTCATTACCGTCAGTGACAATAGTTGGTGGCGACTGGAACTGTGTGGTGCGCAGGAAGGATGTGGAACCGAGAGGGGCAGGGTGTTTTTTGGCAGGTTTAGGGGATCTATTGAGAGGTGTGGGATTGAGGGATATAGTTGATGGAGGGGATTGCGAAATAGAGCACACATTTCATAGAAAGGGATATGCTGCACGATTAGATAGGTTGTATGTGACAAGGGGAGTGAGGGTGACGCGGGTGCAGACGGTGAATGTCGTTTATTCAGATCATAGGGCGGTTTATGCTGATTTAAATTGGGACGGTTTGCCTAAGAGATATTTGGGGTACTGGAAGCTGAATGTACGACTACTGGGTGAGGGGGTGGAGGGAGGGGATTTTGAAAGTTTGTGGGAGGACTTATGGGGTGGGGGTAAGCGTGCAAGCGATTTATTGGGGTGGTGGGATGGGGTTGCGAAGACGAGGATCAGGCAATATTATGTGCGAAGGGGAAAGAATGAGGCATGGATGACATATGGGCTTCAACAGTATTTAGAGGGGCGGTTGCAGGGTTGTTATCAGAGGGGTGCTGTGACAGGTGTGTATCCAATGGAGGAAATTGAAGCATTAAAGTGGCAGATAAGGGATATGCACAATGAGAGATTTGATGAGGCGAGGGTGCAAGGTGGGTTAGAGGAGGCGATTTGGGGTGACAGGCCGTCAGCCTGTGTGTTACGGGGACAGCGGAGACGCAGGTTGGCAATGGAAATTGATAAGCTGGTAGTACACGAGAACTTAGGTGGGTATACGAAGGGTCAGGAGTTGAGAACTACTGAGGGTATGAGTGGTTTTATGGATAGTTGGTTTGGAAAATATTTGCGGAGTGTAGGAGTGAACGGTGAGGATTTAGAGAGATTGGGAGAGAATGTATCTTGTGTGCTGAGTGGAAGTGATCGTATGGCATTGGGAGGGGATATTGAAGAGGGGGAGGTATGGAGAGCTTTGGAGAATATGGCGAGAGGTAAAGCACCAGGTATAGATGGGTTACCTTGTGAATTCTATGTGAAGCATTGGAGTGTGTTGAAGGATTTTTTAGTGAACCTGATGAATGTGATGAAAAGTGAGGGGAGGATGGGCGAGTTGCAGCGTACCGCAGTAGTAGTTTTGATCCCAAAAGGGGAAGGCCTTACTACAGTGCAGAACTACAGGGCGTTGTCGTTGTTATGTGCTGATTATAAGATATTCGCAAAAATCTTGGGGAACAGGCTGAAGTGCGTGATAGATAGAGTTGTTGCGAGAGGTCAGTATGGGGTGCCGGGAAGGACGATGTATGAGGGACATGGAATAATAAAAGATTTTGTGGAAAGTATGGAGGGGGAGAATGAAAGGGGGGGAGGTGTCTTAGCATTGGATTGGCAGGCTGCGTATGATTGCGTAGAACGAAAGGCACTGTGGCATATCTTACGGAGGCAGGGTTTTGGGGAAGAGATGGTACGTTGGATTGAGACTTTGTATAATAGGGTAGGTGTACGTGTGCAGGTGAATGGGAAATTGGGTGAGTGGGTTTCAATGGGTAGAGGCATAAGGCAGGGTTGTCCTCTGTCTCAACTGTTGTTTGCTTGTATACAGGACCCTTTTTATAGGGCAGTGGGGCGATGTTTAGGGGTGGTACGTGGTGTGGAGAATGGTGGGATGGGAATAATAGGGTATGTGGATGATACAACAATTCTAATGAGCAGGGAGGAAAGTTTACATGAGGTGGAGGATGTAATTGGTGGTTTTGAAGGTGTTACAGGTTTAAAAGTGAATGTGGAGAAATCGAAATTGTTGGTCTTAGGGAATTGGGTAGGGAGGGCGCGATGGGAAACAGCTGTGCGTTGGTGTGTGGTGCATAGACTAAAGGTGTGTGGGATAATTTATATGGGGAATGCCGGGGAGGCACGGATGCTTAATTCTGGGAGGGCAGTGGATAGGTTGGTGGGTAGGTTAAATGTTTTGAGACCCTTGCATTTGACGATACATCAACGTGTAATAGTGGTGAATGTAATGTTATATAGTATGGTCTGGCATGTGGCAGCAGTATATCCGTTGGCAGGACCGGACATAACTAGAATGCTAACAAAGGTTTTTCGATATATATGGGGTTCTGGGTGTGATTGGTTGGGTAGAAGTGTTGTTATGCTACCGGTCGACAAAGGTGGATTGGGTTTAATAGATATAAGATTAAGGGTTAAGTGTATATATTTGAAGAGGGGGTTTCTCCGAGTGGAAGGTCGTGTGGGGAAGGGTGTGCAAGCATTATATGAGGAGGCACGACGGTGGTGGGTAGGATCAGAGATGAGAGAGTGTGAGGATGTGCTGCGAGCTTTATTGTATGTTAGAGATCCGTCTAGGATACGGGTAGGTGTTCTGGAGCGTGCTGTAGGGGTGAGGGTGATTGCAAATGTTGAGGGCATATACCCAATGTATGCATGGGGAGACATTTGGGTAAGGTTGCGGTTGGTGCGCATCAGACCAAGAGTGAGAGAGGTAATGTTTCGTTTCCTTCATGGAATACTGCAGTCTGGTGCGGTGCTTCGGGAGAGAGGGTTGATGGTGGAGGACGTATGTAGGGTGTGTGGGGATAGGGAGACAGCTTTTCATGTAGTATATTTTTGTAAAAATTTGGAGTGTATACGGGAGTGGATGGGTGGGATTTTGAGGAGGGTGGGTGGGGGAGGGATATCGGTATTAAGGGCATTGAGTTTAGATGTGGGAGGTGTGGAAGAGTCTGTTCAGCGTGCTTTGGTGTACATCATAACGGATTTTGTTTTCGTATCATGGGCCATGAGGGGTAATGGGGATTGGATGGTGCGAAAGAAGGTATTGGCTGCAACAATGTACAAAACACTTAGTCGTAATAGGGGGATATATGGAAGTAGATGGGGAAGGGTTTTTCCTGAAGGATATCGAAGTATGAATGTCAGAAATTTGTTGGCGGAGTGAGGAGAAAAAAAAAAAAAAAAAGTGGGGGGGGGGATGTTTGGATTTTCAGGGGTTGCACCGGGCTCGTCTCAGAATTTGGGAATGTATGAGGAGTTCCATGATATGGTGTGAAATGGCAGCGTAGTTGTGGAGTGTGTTTTAAGTAAGTTTGTGGTGGTTTGTAAGGGAAAAGTTGTTAAGATTTTTATGGACATGGAAATGAGCAATATTTGTGTGCATGTGAAAAGTATACGGTCATACTCAGAATGGTATACTGATGTATGTTATGGATAAGTTAAATTTGGAATATGTTGTAATGTATTATCAGGATTGGTGGTTGTATTAAAGCAACGGACATGCGGGCGTGATAAATATGTCTGTGTACCAAATGTACTGCTAATAATGAGATAATGTAATGTGTGTGATTTTTATCATACATCAAGTGTATATAGCAGTATGTAAGAGGGAATTTCATGTACTCAGTATGGGTTGTATATTGGTATTCGGTGAAGTTCAATGAATATTATTGACGAGTGTTGGGTATATAAGGACGTGTGTTGAAGTACAATGTGTTAAGTAGTGTTAGGATGGTGAGGCAAGAAATGCTGCGGTCTGTAGAATAAGAATAGTCTCGTTTAAGTTAATGTTTAATAGTAATGACTATGTATATTTCATTATATGGTAGAAGAAGTTTGTTACTCAAAACTGGAAATTATATTTGAAAAATATTACTACATATACGTGATTGTGTAAGTTCGCTTGTAGGATGAATGTAGTGTGTGGAAGTGAGGTGGGACGAATCATTTGTTATATTATACTGTTTAGTTTTTCTGTGGTGAGGTGTGGAGATTGTTATTTTCTAACCTTTATTTGTTTCGTAATTATTGAGGTGTTATGGATTATGTATTTGATATGAAGTTTAAAATACAACAATAATAAGTGTGTAAAGAATTTTTGGATAATTGAGAATGTCTTCGTACATACAGTTTTATGTAAAATGTCAATACCTGTGACATTCTTTGGGTTATATTGCATATTGTGTTTATGGCTGCAATTTTGGATGTACTAAACCCACCTGTATATGAAGCTGTGGGTTGTCTTTAGTTTAGTTCTTATGTATAAGTTTAGTGCTACGGTAGGGAATGTGGAGTTTTCTTTTGTTATATATAATGGATACGTTTCATTGCTTACATTGTCTACATGTATAACTATGTATTGCGTTTTTCAATAAAAATATAAAAAAAATATTATCCTCTGTACCTGTGTACCTGTGTACCTGTGTACCATCTTACTATCATATTATAACCAAGTCATTGCCATTTTTATTTTTATTTTATTATTCTTTTGGTACTTTAATTTGTGAGTTTTATTTTGTCAATTTAAATCTAGTTATACTCTTGTTCTTGTTATCAACTTTATCAGACCTTAGTGCAATTGGAAGTACCATTTTATATTGTATTTTTATATTAGCTCATTCTAGCTCAATACATAGACAACACTAAATTCATTATATTAGACCTTAGTGCAGTTACAAGAGTGAGTCTGGTGCCATTTATAATTTGTTCTTTTTTTAAAGCATTAGTTTATACCTAGTTGTACTTTAGCTCATTCTAGCACAACACATTGACAATAACAACTTCATTATGTTTATTAGTGACTATACTCTATATGACCAAAGTGCTTTAGCGGTATACTTATCCAAACTTCCCACCACTACAGAAATCAGTATTAGAACTCGCCACATAATACAGGATATAAATAACAACTATTTAAACCTAAAAGATGAATGATCACGTTGACCCTGATCTAAACCTCCATAATCTAACACACAATCAAAACTTATTGGAAAGTAACTGCCTTTATTACACAGCATCACAAGCCAGCACTATCCTGAACACTGCTCAAAGTCTATCAGTACTTAACTACAACATCAGGTCCTTAAGCAAACACTATGATGACCTCCTGGCACTCCTTGAGTCACTAAAGACACCCTTCTCCTGCATTATTCTTACTGAGACCTGGCTTAAGCAGGACACAATAGATATCTACCCTCTACCAGGATACACAGCAATCCACAACTGCAGACCAAACCAAGTTGGGGGTGGTACTGCAATCTATTACTCTAACCAACTATTTTGTATTAGCACCAATTGCTTTAGTGATGAATATGGGGAATACATTTTTGCTAATTTTACTGTAAAAAACCTCAAGATGCCTATAACAATCGGTGTCATTTACCGGATACCCCACACAAACATCCCAAACTTCAGAGAGAATCTAAAGGCACTAATAATAAACAGACAAATGAACAAGCACCACCACCTCTTAGCTGGGGACTTTAATATCAACCTTGGCCTACCAGATGATCAGACTGTAACTGATTTCATCAACAATATGAACAACACACTTCTCATACCAACAATATCTAAACCAACCAGGCTGACTGAGACAAGTGCAACCATAATAGACCACATATGGATATAACATATATAATATAATAGCCCCCCCTTAAATCAGGGATAATCACAGGCAGCACTACAGACCACTACCCAACCTTCCTCTTAACAAACATTAGTAAACCACCACTCGAATACAACAAAGTTTCATTTAGACTCCATGGCGAGGCTTCAATAAGGAATTTCACAGCAGACCTAGAGACTGTTGACTGGCCTACAGAATTCTCCAATGTCAATGGTACTGACGATTGGACAGATATTTTTCTTAACAAAATACTTAGACTATACAACAAACATTGTCCTATAAAAACGAAACAGATCACGAATAAACGGCTCGGTTGCCCATGGCTAACCAGCAGCATTCTGAAATCCATTGATAAGAAACACCAATATGAAAAGCAATATAGACAGGGCTTAATACACAAAGATATTCTTAAACACTATTCATCAGTTCTCACCAAACTAATAAAGAAAGCCAAACAACTGTACTGCTCCAGCAGATTCACTGACACAAGAGGAGATATAAAAAAACCTGGAAAACACTTTCCCAGATTCTGGGGACCCACAAACTGAAAAAAAACAAGAATATTGTCCTAACTAAACCTCATGAAACACCACTGCATCCCACTGATACAGCTAACAAGATAAACGACTTCTTCTCAAACATAGGATCTAATCTTGCCAGTAAAATCCCACGTACCAATGCCCATGCAGGGGACTACCTAGATGGGAATTTCCCAAATTCCTTCTATCTTGTACCAACTGAGCCCACGGAAGTCACCGCGGTCATAAAGTCACTTAAAAATAACTCGGGATATCTGTCTCACGTCCCACCATTATTGTACAAGCGAGCAGCCCATGTCCTTTCACATGCTATTTCATTACTTTTTAACAAGTCACTAGAAACTAGCATTTTCCCGAAACTACTCAAGACAGCAAGGGTTACACCAATACATAAAGGTGGTGACCCTACAGATGTAAACAACTATAGGCTAATATCGAACTTACCATTGCTATCCAAAATCTTCGAGAAACTCGTGCACAGGAGACTATATTCATTTATAACATCACAAAACATATTCAACTCCTGCCAATTTGGATTCAGGATAAATAAAAGCACTAATGATGCAATAATAAAAATGCTAGACCTGCTTTACACAGCATTGGAAAATAAGGAATATCCGCTAGGAATTTTTATTGACCTAAGAAAAGCGTTTGACACAGTTGACCACGGCATCCAACTCCACAAACTTGACCACTATGGTATAAGAGGCCATGTGCTTGCATATTTAAAATCCTACCTTTCTAATAGGTATCAGTATGTCACCATTAAAGACACAGCCTCATCAATACGGCCACTTGATACTGGAGTTCCACAGGGAAGTGTCCTTGGACCCCTGCTCTTCCTCATTTACATCAATGATCTTCCAAACATATCCCAACACCTGAAACCGATTCTCTTTGCTGACGACACGACTTATGTCATCTCCCACCCTAATCTTGCCACCCTCAACACCATTGTTAACGAGGAGCTGCTCAAAATATCGACTTGGATGACAGCCAATAAATTTACACTTAACACTGACAAAACCTACTATATTATGTTTGGTAGCAGAGCAGGGGTTGTGCAACTTAACATTAAGATCGACAACACTCCAATTGCCAGACATAATGAGGGCAAATTCCTTGGCCTATACCTCGACAACAACCTAAATTTCAGCACCAATATCCAACACATAACAAAAAAGTATCCAAAATGGTGGGGATCCTCTCGTAGATACGATACTATGTGCCGCAAAATGCCCTTCTCACACTGTACCATTCACTTATATATCCATACCTCACCTATGCTATCTGTGCTTGGGGTTCAACTGCAGCAACACACCTAAAGCCAATAATAACCCAACAAAAAGCCGCAGTAAGAATAATCACTAAATCCCATCCCTGGCAACACACCCCACACTCTTCATAGATCTAAACTTACTCTCTGTTCAGAACATCCACACTTACTACTGTACAATCTATATCTACAGGATCTTAAATTCCAATATTAACCTTGACCTAAAATGCTTTCTTGATAGTTGTGACAGGATCCACAGGCATAACACCAGACATAAACATCTCTATGACATTCCCTGTATCCGACTAAACCTTTACAAAAACTCAGTGTATTTCAAAGGACCTAAAATCAGGAACACCCTACCTGAAAACTCTAGAACTGCAGACACACTCATCATTTTCAAAACTACAATTAGAAAACATCTTATCTCCCTGATACACCCCGACAACTAACTACATGATAACCACCTGGTGGTTTACAATTACACTCACCCACTGACTATAAACACAAATACTAATCTTAATCTTAAAACAATAAATCCTAACTAGTCATAAGTTTGCCTATGATACTCCAATATAGACACTTTGTATTGTGCCAGAATAAAAGCATTCACATTGCTAAACTCACAAATTATGTAGTCACTTATCCTTAATACCATAATCTGTAAGGATTTAATGTTAAGAATTAATCTAAGTCTGCCCGAAATGCCTAGCCACGCTAGGTGTCCTAGTGGCCTCCTCTGTAATTAGTATTTTATAACATGTAAACCATACAATATCCAAATCCTGTAAACCCCACATTGTAACCCTTATGGAGAATAAACTTGATTTGATTTGATTTAGAGACACAGAGACAGCATACCTCAGGGTACATGATACAATCAATCAATCACATAAGAGACTCTCTGTAATATAACAATTCATGAAAACACACTTGATTAAAAGAGAGCACTATTATATGCTCACCCACAATCTGGGTTTATGTGCTGGTCCGAACTTGACACAATACATGAAATGTTCCCAGCCACCAAGACACACACCTCCCTCACACACCTTACTTCCCACCTTTACTTTTCAAAAGCATCACTCACGCCCACGCATATCTCAAGAAGCCAGCTTCACTTTACCTCTTAAGATTGCAACGCCCATAAGTCCCTGACGCGGAAGCTACGATATCCCTCCGAAAAGGTTAAATGCCATCTGTTCCCAGTGATGTCCTTATTCCTCCGTTGCGTCCCATAAAATATCGCTGCCAGTGTCCTGATTCTCTCCCTTACTGACACATGTCTGTAAATCCATGACGTATACACAAAGCCCGTGACTAAATAACCCATTGCATTCTGCACCGGCACCCCCCCCCACATCTAAGCTTAACGCCCTTAAAACACTAATCCCACCTCCACCCACCATACGTAAAACCCTACTAAATCACTCCCTCACTGGTTCCAACCTTGCACAAAAATATACCGCATGAAAGACAGTGTCAATGTCCCCACACACAACACTCCCTACCCTCCTGTACATGCCTATTTGCCAACACTTCTCCAGACGGCAATATATTGTGGAGAAATTTAAACATTATCTCCCTTACCACTGCCTTCAATCATAACCCTTTTAAATGGCCCCATATATCACTCCACGCATACATCGGATATATACCTTAAACCTTAGCAACCACCTCCCCACCACCCACCTAAGACAGTCTTCCTATCTTTACCCTGCATGGGTCTCATGCATAAATTAATAACCTTAACATTCCCTCACACATCTGAACATCTCTACCCCTCATCCAACACTCCAAATCCCTTTGAACTCATGTCAAACCTGTGCCTGCAACCCTACCCTCCCTCAGAAAACTGCGTTTAACATACATGCTATTACAACCTAGGATTTCAAATGGCCTGTTATCCCAGGTGTAATGGGAGCAAATAAACACAGTAGAAAAAGTTTAGACTTATATTATCCTTCACCAATTATAACAGCAATATGTACACTATGTACAGTGATAAATATAGTGCACTCCACGGTAAGCAAGGCAGAAATAGAAGCCACAAGATAGCAGACCGTGCTTCAACCAGCTCTAGAGTGGGAATGACAAGGGCAGACAGGAGAGCGGTATCCACATAACCTCTGCGATTGTCAATCCCACCTTCTTATTGGCTAGAACCTGGTCACTAGTTGAACGATGGGGCCCCATCATCAACTCTTAGCAACCTGGTTCGCTGGTTGGGGGAGAGAGCCTGTAAATGAGGGTGTGTCCATGCGCCGAATAAAGGTTACGTACTCTTTGCATGCCACACATGCCCAACATCCTTTGATGCAGCGCCATTAACCCCAGCCCTCACCGGCATGCCGGAAGACACACAACATCTCTCGATAACCAGTCACATCCCGAACCCCAAATATATCGATATACACGCTTCAACAGATGCTTCTCATCACGTTTTCAAGGGATACCTACCACATGCCACAGCTTACCATACAAAAGCACATTCACCACAATAGCACGCTGGTGTAACGTCAGACCCCTGTATGCAATCCCGCCAATCTACCCAGAACCCTATCCACAGCTTTTCACGAATTCACCTCCTGAAGGTTTCCCATATGAACAACCCCACACACCTTAATTTGACACACTAGGGATCAGCTGTCTTCCTGTCCTAGAGCCCCACCCACGCTATCCCCCACCCTCATAAGCATAGACTTTTCCCTATTAACCATCATCCCTGTTGCCCTTCCGAAACGCTCCACCAATTCACCCACCTTTCGTAAATCCTTTGACCTTCTGAATAGAACCGTGGTATCATCCACATAATGCACAATCCCTGGTTCCACAGCCACTTCATCTCTCTTCACTCCCTTACACTCCATCGCACAGCCCTATAGAACAGATCCTGAATCAACGCAAAGAGAAGCTGCGACACAGGGCACCTTTGCCTCAAGCCCCTTTCCATCCTAACTAGTTTTCCTAGCCTACCATTTACCTGCACCCGTACCATAGCCTGCTCATTCAACACCTTTGCCCAACTGACGATTTCCCTCCCAAACCCTTGCCACTGCATTAACTTCCACAGCTCCTCACACTCCACACAGTCATATGCCACATGCCAATCCAATGCTAATACCCCACCTTTATTTGCCCCCCACTTTCGTTTATAAACCTACGTATGATCCCTTGCCCCACACACATTGATCGCCCAGGCACACCATATTGACCCTTATCCAAATCTTTGTCAAGAACTCTTTTCATCCTATTCCCTAATATTTTAGCAAAGATCTTGTAATCACCACACATTAAAGATATCGATCGATAATCATGTATGTAATCACAAGACTTCTTTTTCAGGACCATGACCACCACACTCGTACGTTGCTGTTCCTCCAACCTACCTTTGGTTTTCATAGCATTAAATAAAACCACTAAAAATTCATGCAAACATTCTCAGTTTTCCTTATAAAAATCACAAGGAATACCGTCAATCCCCAGCGATTTTCCCACACTCATACCCTCCACTGCCATTCTAATCTCCTCGCTTATAGGTCCACTCAGATTCAACCGATCCTTATGCTCCAGATTACAACATACCCATCCACCCATTTCCCCTAGCACCTCATCATTAACCCCCACTCTCTTTTGCCATGCATCTCGTACCATGCATCCATGTAGCAACCCATACCCTCTGTTGACATGAGCACCTGCCCCTGATGATACCCCTCCAATTGCTCCTGGACCCTCAAGCTCATCATTTCCGTCGCCCTGCGACGTTTTCCAGCTCTCTCAAGACATGCCGAAGGACACTCGTCCCATAAAACCTCATCGATTCCTCCCGTGATTCATTCCGCATCAAATTCCCGATTTTGAATGTCCCTAATAAGTTGTTTCAAATCCTCAATCTCAGCCACTGGATACTCACCCCCCCCCCTCCCATATAGCATTCCTGCAGTTGACCTTCAAGGTAACGTAAAACACCACATTGAAATCTCCACTCTTCCCTTCCCCGCTTCTGATAAAAATCCCTCACCTTCCCCTTACCGACTGTGCCCCACCACTCAAGGATGTCTACCCTCCCCAACCGTTTGCCCACCATCTTCAAGCACTCTTAAAAGATTCCCTCCCACCCCCTTTGCGGAATAACCCAACATTCAACTTCCAATAACCCCTAAAAAGCTTTGGCAATCCCTCCCAATTCAAGTCCACCAGAACCCCTCTATGATCAGATTAGCTCACATTCAATGCACAAACGCTACTTACTCTCACCCCCCGAGAAACATAGATTCGATCCAGCCTCTCTGCATAATCATGCCTAATGAACATATGCATGACCCCACCCACCTCCTCCCCTCCCACGTCTACTACATTCACACCTCGCAACAGATCCCCTAAATACCCCAAAAAAAACCTTCCTCTACGTTCTACATCCTTACATCCAACAATACAGTTCCAATCACCTCCTAGAATCGTAACGACTGGCAGCGATCTTAAATGGTAAACAAGGACGTCCCTAAAGAACCTATTTTTGACGCCCATGTCTCCTTCCGCAGGCCCATACACCCCTATGAAACCCGCTTGAACCCCACCCCATGCACCATCCACCCGAACCACCCGCCTCTCCTCCCCTACCTCACATCTTTGCAGAGAAAACGGGCTAGCTTCTTTAATTAACAATGCCACACCACCTTTCAATCGTGCAGAGCATCCCATGCACACGTCATATCCATCAATCATTAACTCTCCCAATGATTTATAATTGTGTTCTTGCAGGAACACAACGTCAAGTACATATCTCTTTAAAAATACCTCCAGACTCTTACATTTGTCTACTGACTTCAACCCATTAATATTTTAAGTAATACACTTGAAGGTTCAATGGAGGCTTGCCTTTAGACATCTTAACACTCTTAGATCCTAGACAAGCCTCTCCCCCACACCCCACACATGCTCAACGCGCTTTATTCCACCCGTACCTCTACGGGTCATATCGTGCCATGCTTTTTTCCCAGACCTTTGCTCAGGAGTCGAAACATCATCACTGTCGGATATCACAGCAGCTCTCTTGCAAGAGTTATGATCTGCAACCATAGCCTCCTCTAGGTTGTTATCCCTGTGGACGTCCACTACTACAACCTGTTCTGCTTCCACACCACATGCGACCTGCATGTTGGGGCCTCCTACTCTTGCCTCTACACCCTCGGTTTCCAAACCAGTATGGATCATCACAGACGCCGAAACGTCCAGCAATTCATGCAGAGCCTCCTGAATGAATGCCTCCATTACATCCTGAGCTATGACAGAGTCCTCGTCGCCGACACCAAGCCTACGTCCACTCCAACTCCAGGTAGGGTCACACATGCAGAAAACAACTCTGTCTCCCTCTCTACCTCCTCACTCCACGTATCCCGTGCCGGAGTCTCACGCTGCATTGCTGTAGCGTATGTTTGCTGCTTCATTGCATCATCAGTCCTTGTATCAGCCATTGATCTTCCTCGTCGCGTAGGACATTGCACCGCGATGTGATCATATGTCCCACATAGTAGACATGTACGCCTCTGACCCAAGTACATAACGAAAACTTGAGTATGGAAGTCCTCCATCATTACGAACGATGGTATAGGGTGTTTTAGGGACATTTTAGAGGAAAAAGACCCCTTCAGCATACCAACAAGCAGTCCATCACGCCAACGTTCCAATTTCGCCAAATGTATCATACCGTAACGCCCAAAAACGTTCCTTATATCACTCTCATCAGCTTCAAAAAGAACATTACGCACCTTGATCCTAGTGTAAAACCGTGATACATTATGGAGGTGGACATTAACACCAGGGTTAACCAGCTTAACCACATCCTGGTACCTGGCCACCATATTTTCATTAGTGCTGCACTGCCGGAATTTGACGAAAAGCCTTGAACTACCATTCAATGAAATGCCATAGAGCTCCTCGTTTGCGATGCCATACGTGTCCCTTAATATCGCCGTCAGCAAAAGATTGGTGTTCTGACTATTGAGTGAGCCCTTCACAAGTTCAAGACAAACAGTGTTGACACGTACGTCCACCTTCCGCCATTATGAAAGTACTGCCACCTGCCACTAGGGGTTTAGAGAGCAGCTCCACTGTCGTCCTCTCGACTAAAATTTTAATTGACTATGGAGGTAAGGCCTTTTGGTCTATAGTTTGAAGCTAATGACCTTTCACCTGCCTTGTAAATAGACATTACATTTGCAATTTTCCACTTACCAGGCACTATGCCAGTTTGTAGTGATATGTTGAAAAGATTAGCCTAAGGTTTGCAAAGTTCCTCTTTATATTCCTTTAAAACCCTTGCAAACAATTCATCAGGGCCTGGGGATTTGTTAGGTTTTAATTTCTCTATTTGCCTGAGGACCATGTCACTAGTTACTACAATTGTGCATAGTTTA
Source organism: Cherax quadricarinatus (assembly GCF_038502225.1). Lineage (NCBI taxonomy): Eukaryota > Metazoa > Arthropoda > Malacostraca > Decapoda > Parastacidae > Cherax > Cherax quadricarinatus. The sequence continues at coordinate 11,621,351 of NC_091346.1, read as the reverse complement.
TTATCGTCCTGTTCTAGTAAAGACTGAGAGGAAGTAAGAATTTAAAATTTCACACATATCCTTATCACTGTCAGTTATCTGACCAGAGTTACTCTTAAGTGGGCCTATCTTGTCTCTAATCTTACTTCTGTATACCTAAAAGAACCCTTTTGGGTTAGTTTTCGAATCCCTTGCGACTTTAGCCTCACTTGGGTGCTGCTAATCGGTTGTTACCAGCCTGCAGTACTTAATGTGACGTCATCGCATTCAATATTGGGGCTGATGAACTGGTCTCATTCAGTGTGTTCACCATGGCTTCACTGAGTCTGACGGCCTCAGTTACCTGACGGCTTCGTTCAGCGTGTTCACCACGGCCTCAGAGTTACCTGACGGCCTCATTGAACACCAGCCTGATTAGTTTCCTGCTGGCTACAACGACTGGACTTCGTTTCCTGATGGCTTGGCATCATCTGGACGTAGTCTGCTGGCCAGTATGGCAGTATCCCAGGACGGTGTCATTGAGAGAAATGTTAATATCGGACACGGAAAGAAAGTTGTCATGTGGACACGGTAGAGGAGTGTTATAACGTGAAGAAAAGGGTGTCATGTGACAGAAAAGGAGTGCTTTAACACGGATAAAAGGGTGTCGTGGCATTGAGAAACGGTAGTGTTATAATCGTGTCGTGTAACACTGAAGAGAAAATAGGTTATGACACGGGTGTCGTGCGTGATGTTTGAAGTCTTTTATGTCAGTAGATAGTTACTATGTCGGTAAAGGAAAGTCGTGTTTGTGACATTGTTTCTTTGTAAATGTGATAATTTTGTACCAAAGAGAAATGATACCAAAGAATATACTCTTGTGTTGTACCAAAGAATGCTCTTATTTCGTTAAAAATTTACTAGTAAAGATTTAAAAATAAAATTTGTTTTATACTCCCGGATATATTCTTATTACAGTTCTGGTGATGGACTATTGGTTAAATAATACCTTAATTAATAGGCGAAGTATTTGGTCTTGATTCCCGTAGAAAGCTTAATCACCAGAATTGTAATATTGTAATAGCATCTATAAAGACAAAACTAGCAGTATTATGTGCAGAGAAAGCTTCAACAAGACCGTCTTTTCAAGGCTAGAAGGGTAGAGTTTTGGCAGAGAACTAGTTAATAAGATAACTATGATCCCTATCATGACAGAAAAGAGTCTTGTTAATATCGGTGAGACTAACACTTCTCATGTGCTATCAAAATCTGGCTTCTTAATGATTCAGATCATACAGTAACGTCATTATACTTTTCAGTTTCGTAAGTGTGGATTATCCGTCTATTTCAGCCATGATTTGTGTCTTGCTATTTATGGAACCTGCAGACTAGCATCTAATTCTTTCCAACTTTTATGTTCTTCCTTTTAAAACTCTTTGGTTTTTTAGAAGCTACTCTTATTAATTCCAGGCTCGTAAACACCCGTTTTAACTTTGTGTGACTGTCTTGCTGAACAATTTTGCCTCCTTCCTTATCACATTGCCTCAAAGTCAACACCTGTTTTCTACTGCAACAACTCATACTTTCTATTAAAACTTAGGTTGATGATGCCATATTCACGCCTCCATCAATGTAAAACGCGATATCTTTTACTGTCCCTCATGATCTTTTAACCTCACAATCGACACTGCTCGAAAATTCACTACTAAATTTAGTTTCTGGGACAGACTTCCGATTGGCCGACTTCATGGGACTGAGAAATTACCTGCGTGGAATAAATTGTGATGACCTGACTATGGGTCAGGTAGCTGGTGTTGGTTGCCAATATGACTTTTTCAAAGAATAGTTCCAGCTGCCCAGACAAATTTTGTTCAGAGTAGGGAAATTAGATCTAACAAAAATGATCCCAAATGGATAAACAATGTATTAAAACATCTCATTGGTCAAAAGAGGCGCATATAGGCTTATCAAAAGAGGGGATGGGCAGTTAAGAAATGAGTATATTCAATTAAAGAGAAATAAAAAAAAAGAATAAGAAAAGCATAAAGGGATTGAGGCTTAGGTCGCAAAGGATTCGATGACTAACCCAAAAGGGTTCTTTCAGGTATACAGAAGTAAAATTAGGGACAAGATGGGCCCACTTGAGAGTAAGTCTGGTCAGATCACTGACAGTGCTAAGGAAATGTGTGAAATTTTCGATACTTGCTTACTATTCAGTTTTTACTCAATACGATACTAGTGAAATACCAGAAATAAATTATATACTACAGGACGATAATAAACTATGCACGATTGCAGTAACTAGTGACATGATCCTCAGACAAATTGAGAAATTAAAACCTAACAAATCCCCAGGTCCTGATGAACTGTTTGCAAGGGTTTTAAAGGAATGTAAAGAGGAACTTAGCATACCTTTTGCAATATATCACTACAAACTGGCATAGTTCCTGACAAGTGGAAAATGGCAAATGTAATTCCTATATTCAAGACAGGTGACAGCTCCTTAGCTTCGAACTATAAAGCAATAAGCCTTGCCTCCCTGGTGGAAAAATTTATGGAATCAATAATTGCCGTGGCAATCAGTTTCCATCTTGATAGGCATAAATTGATTAACGGATCTCAACACGGTTTTACAAAGGGGCGTTCCCGTCTTACGAATTTACTAATTTTTATCACTAAGGTATTTAAGGAGGTAGATCATGGTATTGAAAAATGTTGTGTTTATGGACATCAGTAAGGCTTCCGATAGTTCCACGTCAGAGGATATTGAGGAAACTTACGGTACATGGAATAGGAGAAATTTTTTTCCTGGGTTGAGGCATGGTTGACAAATAGGCAGCAGTGTTTACATAAATTGGAAGAAATCAGAATTAGGGAACGTCACAAGCGGTGTTGCGCCCCTTGTTCACAATTTACGTAAAAGACATAGATGAGTTGAAGATTGAGACACTTATGCAACGTATGGGAATCTTTATAAAGGAAACACTTCGCCACACAGTGGCTTCATCGGCTTCATCAGTCCAATACAAAGCAGAAAGGTGTAAGAAGAGGAGTTTGAAGTAATCAGTCCCTCAGCCTGGAGTCGATGTGTTCAGTCCATCTAGTCTTGTAGAATGTATGATGAGGGAATAAATAGCGACATAGCAAATTTGTTGACACCAAAATTGGTCATCCAATTCATTCTAATGAGGACATTAGATCACTACAGGATTTGAATAAACTCCTACAGTGATCGGAGAAGTGGCAGATGCAGTTTAATATAGACGAATGCAAAGTTCTAAATGTTGGACTGGAAAATAACCATGACACATATAAATTTAATATAGATCTTAATATTACAGATTGGGAAAAGAATTTAGCAGTTCTGTTTAGCAGTAATCTGAAACCAAGACAACAGTGAAATAAGTGTTCGCAATATAGCTAACAGAATCCTTGGTCATTTACAAACCAAGGATTAATAAATTAGACACATGTGCAACTCTTGGGTATCTTTATTGAAGAAAAGTTTCGCCACACAATGGCTTCATCAGTCCATACAAAGGAGAAACGTGAAGAACAGGAGGAGAATGAGGTAATCATTCCCTTCACGTTTCTCCTTTGTATAGACTGATGAGGCCACTGTCTGGCAAAACGTTTCCTCAATAAAGATACCCAAGAGTTGCATATGTGTCAGAATCCTTGGCTTCATAGAAAGAAGCATAAATAATAGAAGTCCTCAGGTTGTTCTTCAACTCTATATATCCTTGGTTAGGCCTCATTTAGATTATGCTGCTCAGTTCTGGTCACAGTATTACAGAATGGATATAAATGCTCTGGAAAACGTACAAAGGAGGATGACAAAGTTGATCCCATGTAGCAGAAATCTTCCCTATGAGGATAGACTGAGGGCCCTGAATCTGCACTCTATAGAAAGGCGTAGAATTAGGGGGGGATATGATTGAGGTGTATAAATGGAAAACAAGAATTAACAAAGTGGAGGTAAATAGTGATAAAAATATTTAGCCTAGACAGGACTCGCGCCAATGGTTTTAAGCTGGAAAAATTTCAGGTTCACGAAGGATATAGGAAAGCACTGGTTTGGTAATAGAGTTGTGGATGAGCACAACAAACTCCCGAGTACAGTTATAGAGGCTAAAACGTTCTGTAGTTTTAAAAATAGGTTGGATAAATACACGAGTGGGTGTGGGTTGGTGTGAGATGGACCTGACTATCTTGTGCTATTAGGTCACCTGCCGTGCTATTTTCTTAAGTGAATGTGACCTGACCTGACTAGGTTAAGGCATTGGCTTAAGCCAGTGGGAGAACTGAACCTGCCTCTCATGGGCCAGTAGGCCTGCTGCAGTCGTCCTTATGATCTTATAGGACAAACTTTTAGACCAGGTTAATAGTAAATTTAATAAACAACTTAGAATCTTACTGAGAGGTAATGAGAAATTAATTAAACAGTTATCGGCGAGATCTGCCACTCTCCCTTACATGTACAGTTTAATTAAAACCCACAAGTCAGGTTTTCCAGCCAGACTTAGAATTAGTTCGATAGTATCGGCATCATATAACTTCTCAAAATGGTTGGTAAAAAATATTAACTCCTTTGCTTGGCAACATTTCTGAAACCCACTTAAAAAAAATGATGATCTCATCGACATATTGCAAAATATCAACATGTCTAATGATTTTACACTTGTTAGTTTCGATGTCACTGCGTTGTTCACGAGAATCCCTGTTCCCGACTTGCTGTCTTATTTTGAAGAAGACTTAGATAAAAATGCCATTATTGAATTGATTAAGCTGTGTGTAGTTGATTGCAAGTTTGAGTTTAAGTGGAAATACTATGCTCAAAAACATGGAATGGCGATGGGTAATCCGTTGTCCTCCTTATTGAGCAATCTGTATATGGAATTTTTTCGAGGCTAGACTGTTGAAAGATATCCTGCCACGTAGAGCTAAATGGTTTAGATATGTGGACGACATCTTGTGTCTTTGGCCACACGATATGGCCCTGGATACATTTTTACCAAGACTTAACGCTTTAGTCCCGTCTATTAAATTCACCGTAGAGAAAGAGGTGGACTGTAAACTTCCATTCTTAGATGTGTTGATACACCGGGTTGATAGAAAGTTTAAGTTTACAGTATATAGGAAGGCTACCAATGTGTGCTCATACATTCACTACTTCTCCAATCATGAGACTAGTCAAAAGGAGTGTTTTGCTTACTATGTTTTTAAGAGCCTATAGAGTGTGCAGTCCGGAGTTCCTTGATGAAGAAATTAGGAAAATATTTGACATAGGCTATAATAATTACTAGGGTATCGTTTATGTCTTCAGTGAAGACATCCCCTAAAAGATGTTTGAGCCTTGTGTTCATATATTTTGGATCATTTATATTCGTTCTTAGTTTTCTATAGCAATACATATTCTTTCGGTAGTGTGTATAGCGTTTAGAAAACTATCATACTGATAGGGGATAGAGTCATGGAATAGTGATACCTTATTCGAACTGCGCAACGAACGACATGCGTCTAGTTTAACGTAATTTACCGTGAATAACTTTTTTTACACTACATATCAAATTGCTAAATTCAAATCCCAAAAAAGGAAAAAAAATAAGGCCATTATTAAAGGTCTACCGTGGGGATACCTAAATACTGGGATACAGATTAATTTGCTGTACGACCCAGAAACTCAATACAACACAGCACAGAAATAATAGTAACATAAAGCAATATCATATAGCACCACACAAAGAAAAACTAGCAACTTAGTACATCACAATACAAAATAACAGAAAACAATGACAACCCAACACCTACGGTCATAACACCAATATTGAGACAGGTGCGTCTACTGGGCTCCATTATGTGAGTAGTCAAGAGAGAACACGGCTGATCCTTCTGCTTGTGTTGAGTCAAGAGAATGGAAGATACTCTACAACACAAGCCTGGATCCCCGAGCAAACTGAATCTTCCCAACTGAGGCGACAGACGCAGAACTCTCATAGCTTCCGGGTGAAGCTCATATAATTTGTATAACTTTCCCATAACATTTAACTCCACTATTAACATATATTTTAAGTGTATAATTGAATTTTGATTTTTTCACATTGTAGTTTTGAAAGCTGGACTTGATTTTCACATCTTTTCCTCTGGCCTTTAAAGTTAATGAGTTCTGACGAAGAGAACAATTTATGAATCTTAGGGAAATAATATATTTTAGGAGACGTATTTACCGTCGTTCAACTGCATGAAACTTTTCAATGGGAGAAGATTTAGACTACAATAATAAATCTTTAAATTGAAGGCCATTTAAATTCTTGGAACTTGCCAGTTTTAGAAAGTATTAAATTTTAAGTAGGGGTTTAAACCGCTGAATGCATCATAACAATAGATATAGATGTAAACATTGCAAGAGATTTAAACCAAAGTATTGAACATAAAGGATAGCGAGGTAAACTTCTGTATGAAATGTAACAATGAATAAACACCGAAACTACTGTAAAAGTAGATGGTTCTTCACAAATAACCCGCTCATATGAGAATGAAACTCGTGACGTTTCGTTACTTGTACCATTAACTTATTAAACGTCATAAGTCTTATTCTTCTAGGAGCGGGTTATTTATGAATTGTTCCAGTCACGGTGTTGTGCCTTTTTAGTCTATCTAGATCGTTGTTTTTAGCATATATCCTCAGTACTGACCTCCAAGTCCTCTGCTATGTCTTCTCCATGTACTCCCATATACTGGTATATAGATAGATATACAGAATGAGATCGCAGTCAGCAGGATTCGAACCCACTACAGGAAGAGTGGCGAAGTTCCCAGATACATAATAATAATAATAATAATAATAATAATAATATATATATATATATATATATATATATATATATATATATATATTTATATATTATTAAAATGCGTCTGGCCAGGACTCTAATCCTCGATCCTTTACTGTGTCTTATGAGAAGCCGCCAAAACTGAGATGTCTTAATCCACTCAACCATCAGTGCTTCAATACCAGAGAATATGTCACCCCTGATGCGAGCACATACGTAGCCATAGAAGCTACAGGATTAATTTCATTCTCTTCCCGTTTGGAATACCAGTTTAGTGCATCCACGAATGAGTGGATTTTGGCCATCGATGCTCAGCACTATTTTTAATTGTTCAAATCCACTCGCTCGTAGATGCATTATTATGTTCATTGCTCGTGAAGATTGGTATTCCAAATGGAAAAATAAGATTTGTTCTGTAGCTTCCACGTCCACATATGTGCTCACATAATAATATAATGATAATATCTAATATCTACTAGTACATTTTTAAAGTAAACAGACCTAGCTGACATGGAAATAAATGGTATAAAATACCGACAGAATGGAAAAATAAGCACAGTAATAGTATAATGCGATCCTTTATCAAGGCACGTGAGTATTTATAGGATGGAGTCAGGTGTAGAATGCTGGGTAAATTAGATCTGAACCTGCATGTGACAATCTTCCGAGTAAGGTGATAGACGCTAGGACCTTGAGTAGCTTCTTAAAGCTTTTTAAAGCTACCCAAGGTTCTATCCTCTATTACCCTACTCGGAAGATTGTCACATGCAGAATCAGATTCAATCTACCTAGCATTCTCCACCTGACTCCATCCTGTAAATACTCGTGTACCTTTCACTCAGGTAGATCTGTGTGTTTATTTTTCCACCTAGCTAACATCAATGACATACTATTATATAGAATGCTCCGTGTTATAAAAACTTAAGATAATAAGGAGGAGCACTGCAACAGGCCTGTTGGCCCATACTATGCAGGTCCCTCACAATCCATCCCACTGACAGATATTTGCCGAACCCAATTTTCAATGCTACCCAAGCAATAAGCTTTGATAATTCCATTTACTCATGTGCAAGTCCCACTCAAACCCAAGGCCTCTCACTCATGTATCCATCCAGCCTAAATTTGAAACTCCCCAAGGTTTTAGCTTCAATAACCCTATTACGCAGATTGTTCCACTCATTATCTCCCCTATTTCCAAACTAATACTTTCCTGTATCCTTTCTAAATCTAAACTTGGCTAATTTGAATCCATTATTGCGGGTTCTCTCTTGGAGAGGTATCCATAAGACCTTATACCCGCTCTGTTAATACTTAGTCCCCTAGCCTTGAGTCGATGTATTCGGTTTTCGATCTTGAAAAGAGTACAGCATATATGCGAAATGCAGAGCATTTCGGGCAAATTAGGTCAATATTGCCTCAGGATGCTACCCACACCAGTCGAATAACACTCAACGCGTGGGTCCGTGGGTGCAGACGTGGGCACACAAGGCTCCGAGAATTCTAGTGTTTTTGGGGCTGCAGTGACTGCTAACAGTAATCAGTGGTAGTGTCATCGTCAGTGAGCAATAATACGAGTGATAGCTGGGGTTATTAGTTGGAAAAAGTCGTGAGAAAGCCTGAAATTATCCATTATCCAAAATTATCCAAACGTTTTGGTCTACTAGGCAGCGGTAGGCCTGAAGCAGTGACGTCACGACAGGTTGTGTGCCAGTATACATATAAAGTGAAGTGTATATAATGTGAAGTGTATAATATCATAAGTGAAAGGTGAAATCGCGTGAGGAACGAGGGATGTATGAGCACATGTGGTTGTAGTCATCACGAATGAAGGATCTCCAAAATAGGGATTTAGGCTACGTACGACTACGTCATCAGCATCTGGCAACTTGGCACGACCGTTGCCAGCGCGAGTATCACCTATATTGTGGTTTGCATGTCGCATTTTTGGCTTGGCTTGGCCTTGCATCACTGTTGGATGCTGGTCACTCACTCCTGCAAGCTATTACAGTAGTTATTAGTAGTAAGAATACTTAGGAAGCTAGGAAGTCCTCTCTAAACGTGAACAAGGAATAGGATAATAACAGCAATAATTGATACTTAAATCCAGAAAGGACAATAAGCGAAGAGTGTAGCATTTCCAGGAAAGACAGAACAGAGAGGTATAATGGATCTACTCCCCCCCTAACCATCCCTCCCTAACACACACACACAAGGGCAGACACTTATTGAAGCTTTAGACCCTAGTAGCAATTATCGCTTTTTATAACCCAGAATTACTGTATGTATTAACAGTATCTCCCCGCATACCTCCCCCCCCCACACACACACACTGTAAGTACGTGAGGGTCAAGCCCCAGGAGGTTGGGGGTCAGGTCACAAGAAGTTGTGGGCAGAAAGGACCACTGAGACTACACTACAACCCACAAGCCACCTACCTTTCAGTACATAATAAACCCACACATAATTCCACACAAGATTACACACACACACACACACACACACACACACACACACACATATCCAGACACACACACACACACACACACACATATCCAGACTCACACATACACTCCCCCCCCCTCACCACCGACAACTCACTTCTTCCCCTGATCCCTCCCCTCCCTCGATCACCCTCCCCTCCCCCGTTCACCCAGACCCTCCCGACCCCTCCCCATTCCTCTCCCACATAACCACAGTTCCTCCACTACCTCCCCCCCCCACACTCTGACATACACACTACTAACCTAACATACAGAACTACATAAGTTTCCCACTCTGAGGCAATCAGGATAAAACAAAAATGGGTTGTCAGAGAGCAACAAGAAAAACCAAGGGACAGGAGGAGGAAGCTGCAAAGGAAGATTGGACAGCAGAGCTCATAAAAAGGGATCATGAATGGGAAAAGAAACTAGAAGAACTTAGCATGAGAATGGAAGAGAGGATAGATATGGAAAGCAGGAAGTGGGAGGTGCATGTCAAAGCAGCAGAGGCTAGGATACAGAGTTTAGAAGAGGAACTGAAAAATCTGAAACAGCCTAAAGAACTAAAGAACATTTTGGGATTGACAACATAGACTGCTACCTTAGCCACAAATAAGGGGACTGTAGGGAAAGAAGGGGCACAACTGCATGGGGAGGCTCTATCAGAGGAGACTGTAGTAAATGAAAGAGCTAATCTTTATGTGGAGGCCCTAACAGACAACAACAGAGCCCAAGGAAAGCCGAGAAGGGAAAATGACAGGCCACTGAGCCCAAGTACATTAGCCAGTGAAACTGAAGAAAGGAAAGCTGCAGTGCAGGAAACCAAATTAAATGAGGGGATACACAGGGATAAGCAGTGGGAGAATGAAAGGGTGAGGTCAGTCTTCGTGTATGGGCTCCAGGAAGCTGAAACGGAAACATATGAAGCAAGAAAACAAGGGGAAAAAAAACAATTGAAAGCATCATGAAAGCAATAGGAGAAGACGACATGACCCAGCTGGAAAATTTTCGGAGAATAGGGGGGTTTGTAAAAAAAAGAACCCGGCCAGTGAAAGTGACCTTCAAGGCAGAAGCGACTCGGACCAGGATCCTGCAGGAGAAAGCACGATTAAGGGACATGCCGGCATACAGGAAGGTGTATCTCGACCGCGACAGATCACAAGAAGAAAGGCAGAAACTGAGAGAGATGTTACAAAGGCGAAAGGAGGAAAGAGAGGGGATGGAGAAGACAGACAGGAGATCCCAGACCCAGGAAGAAGATCAAATACAGACTCCCTCACAACTTCCTATAGAAGCCTCCCAACCAGGTCAACCCCAGTGCAACCAAACACTCTAAATCAAAACACCCATGCCACATCCAATGCCCCCACCCACTACATTACAAACTCCACCCCTACAGCAACAACCCATAGTTCCTTACCAGGTCTCCCACTTCCCCAACCCCAATATACCTCCCAGACCACAGTCTTAGAACAGAAGTTGAAGGTGTGGTATACAAATGCAGATGGAATAACAAACAAGTATGAGGAGTGGCACGAAAGAATCAAAGAGACATCCCCAGACATAATAGCACTCACAGAAACAAAACTCACCAGAATAATAACAGATTCAATCTTTCCATCCGGATACCAAATCCTCAGGAAAGACAGAGGGAGGAGAGGGGGAGGAGGAGTTGCACTGCTCATTAAAAACCAGTGGGATTTTGAGAAAATGGAAGGAATGGATGGCATGGGCGAAAGGGACTACTTAGTAGGAACAATCCAGTCTGAGGGACATAAGGTGATAATTGCAGTAATGTACAACCCACCACAGAACTGCAGGAGGCCAAGAGAAGAATATGATGAGAGCAACAGAGCAATGATCGACACACTAGCCGAGGTGGCCAGGAGAGCACACATGGGAGGAGCAAAGTTACTAGTTATGGGTGATTTCAATCACAAGGAGATTGACTGGGAAAATCTGGAGCCCCATGGGGGTCCCGAAACATGGAGAGCCAAGATGATGGATGTGGTACTGGAAAACCTCATGCATCAACATGTTAAAGACACTACCAGAGAGAGAGGAGAGGATGAACCAGCAAGACTGGACCTTGTATTCACCATGAGTAGTTCGGACATCGAGGGTATCATGTATGAAAGGCCTCTGGGAGCTAGTGATCATATGGTTCTGTGCTTCGACTACATAGTTGAGCTCCAAGCGGAGAGAGTAGCAGGAATAGGCTGGGAAAAACCAAACTACAAAAGGGGGAATTACTCAGGCATGAGGAACTTCCTTCAAGACATTCAGTGGGAGAGGGAACTGACAGGAAAACCAGTACAAGAAATGATGGACTATGTAGCAACAAAATGCAAGGAGGCAGAGGAGAGGTTTGTTCCCAAGGGAAACAGAAATAATGGGAAGAACAGAACGAGTCCTTGGTTCACCCAAAGGTGTAGGGAGGCAAAAACTAGGTGTACTAGAGAATGGAAAAGGTACAGAAGACAGAGAACTCAGGAAAATAAAGAAATCAGCCGAAGAGCCAGAAACGAATATGCACAGATAAGAAGGGAGGCTCAGAGACAATATGAAAATGACATAGCATCAAAAGTAAAGACTGACCCAAAGCTGTTGTACAGCCACATCAGGAGGAAAACAACAGTCAAGGACCAGGTAATCAGACTGAGGAAGGGTGATGGGGAATTCACAAGAAACGACCAAGAGGTATGTCAAGAGCTCAACACAAGATTTAAAGAGGTATTTACAGTGGAACCCAGTAGGACTCCAGGAAATCAGAACAGGGGTGCACACCCGCAAGTGCTGGATGAGGTACATATAACCAAGGAGGAGGTGAAGAAGCTGCTATGCGAACTTGACACCTCAAAGGCGGTGGGACCAGACAACATCTCTCCATGGGTCCTTAAAGAGGGAGCAGAGATATTGTGTGAGCCATTAACAAAGATCTTCAACACATCACTTGAAACTGGGCAACTCCCTGAGGTATGGAAAATGGCAAATGTAGTCCCAATTTTTAAAAAGGGAGACAGACATGAGGCACTAAACTACAGACCTGTATCACTAACGTGTATAGTATGCAAGGTCATGGAGAAGATCATCAGGAGGAGAGTGGTGGGGCACCTGGAAAGAAACAAGTGTATAATTGACAACCAGCACGGTTTCAGGGAAAGAAAATCCTGTGTCACAAACCTACTAGAGTTTTATGACAAGGTGACAGAAGTAAGACAAGAGAGAGAGGGGTGGATCGACTGCATATTTTTGGACTGCAAGAAGGCCTTCGACACAGTTCCTCACAAGAGGTTACTGCAAAAGCTAGAGGATCAGGCACACATAACAGGAAAGGCACTGCAATGGATCAGAGAATACCTGTCAGGGAGGCAACAACGAGTCATGGTACGCGACGAGGTGTCAGAGTGGGCGCCTGTGACAAGCGGGGTTCCACAGGGGTCAGTCCTAGGACCTGTGCTGTTCTTGGTATATGTGAACGACATAACTGAAGGGATAGACTCAGAAGTGTCCTTGTTTGCAGATGATGCGAAGTTAATGAGAAGAATCAAATCGGATGAGGATCAGGCAGGACTACAAAGAGACCTGGACAGGCTACAAGCCTGGTCCAGCAACTGGCTCCTTGAATTTAACCCTGCCAAATGCAAAGTCATGAAGATTGGGGAAGGGCAAAGAAGACCGCAGACACAATATAGTTTAGATGGCCAAAGACTGCAAACCTCACTCAAGGAAAAAGACCTGGGGGTGAGTATAACACCGAGCATATCTCCTGAGGCGCACATCAATCAGATAACTGCTGCAGCATACGGGCGCCTGGCAAACCTACGGATAGCGTTCCGATACCTCAGTAAGGATTCGTTTAAGACTCTGTATACCATTTATGTCAGGCCCATACTGGAGTATGCAGCACCAGTTTGGAATCCACACCTAGTCAAGCACGTCAAGAAATTAGAGAAAGTGCAAAGGTTTGCAACAAGACTAGTCCCAGAGCTACGGGGATTGTCCTACGAAGAAAGGTTGAGGGAAATCGGCCTGACAACACTGGAGGACAGGAGGGTCAGGGGAGACATGATAACGACATATAAAATACTGCGCGGAATAGACAAGGTGGACAAAGACGGGATGTTCCAGAGAAGGGACACAGACACAAGAGGTCACAATTGGAAGTTGAAGACTCAGATGAATCAAAGGGATGTTAGGAAGTATTTCTTCAGTCATAGAGTAGTCAGGCTGTGGAATAGCCTAGAAAGTGACGTAGTGGAGGCGGGAACCATACATAGTTTTAAGGCGAGGTATGATAGAGCTCATGGGGCAGGGAGAGAGAGGACCTAGTAGCAATCAGCGAAGAGGCGGGGCCAGGAGCTGTGACTCGACCCCTGCAACCACAAATAGGTGAGTACAAATAGGTGAGTACTCAGGTACCCAATTTATTGATAGGTGAACATAGACAACCGGTGTAAGGAACCACGCCCAATATTTCTACCCTTGCCGGGAATCAAAGATGAACACTCAGCGTGCGAAGCGAGAGCTTTTACCACCAGGCCACGAGCCATCGTGGCAATCTTATAATCCAGAATATTGATCATTCAAACTATTTGACTTGATGTTGAACAAACGTATATTCAGGACAGGTTTATGTGAGGTGTTGTCACCTCTGAGCGAGGTGTCTCCTCAGTGTGTAACAGCCAGAGATGTGACACAGCAACAAGGGGTCACACCTGGAAGTTGAAGACTGAGATGAGTAACAGAGATGTTAGGAAGTATTTCTTCAGTCGTAGAGTAGTCATGAAGTGGAATAATCTGGTGAATGATGTAGTGGAGACAGGATCCATACACAGATTTAAGAAACACGATACAGCTCATGAAGCAGGGAGAGAGAGTGGACCTAGTTGCGACCAGTGAAGAGGCGGGGCCAGGGGCTATGAATCGACCCCTGCAACTACAATTAGGTGAGTACACACACACACACACACACACACACACACATAGCAGCGAAAGCCAAATCTGACCCGAAACTGTTGTACAGCCACATCAGGAGGAAAACAACAGTCAAGGACCAGGTAATCAGGCTAAGAAAGGAAGGATGAGAGACGACAAGAAATGACCCTGAAGTATGTGAGGAACTCAACAAGAGATTCAAAGAAGTGTTCACAGAGGAGACAGAAGGGGCTCCAGAAAGACGGAGAGGTGGGGCACACCACCATGTGCTGGACACAGTGCACACAACCGAGGAAGAAGTGAAGAGGCTTCTGAGTGAGCTAGATACCTCAAAGGCAATGGGGCCAGATAACATCTCCCCATGGGTATTGAGAGAGGGAGCAGAGGCGCTATGTGTACCCCTAACAACAATATTCAATACATCTATCGAAACAGGGAGATTGCCTGAGGCATGGAAGACAGCAAATGTAGTCCCAATCTTTAAAAAAGGAGACAGACATGAAGCATTAAACTACAGACCAGTGTCACTGACATGTATAGTATGCAAAATCATGGAGAAGATTATCAGGAGAAGAGTGGTGGAACACCTAGAAAGGAATGATCTCATCAACAGCAGCCAACATGGTTTCAGGGACGGGAAATCCTGTGTCACAAACCTACTGGAGTTCTATGACATGGTGACAGCAGTAAGACAAGAGGGAGAGGGGTGGGTGGATTGCATATTCTTGGACTGCAAGAAGGCATTTGACACAGTTCCACACAAGAGATTGGTGCAAAAACTGGAGGGCCAAGCAGGGATAACAGGGAAGGCACTACAATGGATTAGGGAATACTTGTCAGGAAGACAGCAGCGAGTCATGGTACGTGGCGAGGTGTCAGAGTGGGCACCTGTGACCAGCGGGGTCCCACAGGGGTCAGTCCTAGGACCAGTGCTGTTTCTGGTATTTGTGAACGACATGACGGAAGGAATAGACTCTGAGATGTCCCTTTTTGCAGATGAAGTGAAGTTGATGAGAAGAATTCACTCGATCGAAGACCAGGCAGGACTACAAAGGGATCTGGACAGGCTGCAGACCTGGTCCAGCAATTGGCTCCTGGAGTTCAATCCCACCAAGTGCAAAGTCATGAAGATTGGGGAAGGGCAAAGAAGACCGCAGACGGAGTACAGTCTAGGGGGCCAGAGACTACAAACCTCACTCAAGGAAAATGATCTTGGGGTGAGTATAACACCAGGCACATCTCCTGAAGTGCACATCAACCAAATAACTGCTGCAGCATATGGGCGCCTAGCAAACCTCAGAACAGCATTCCGACATCTTAATAAGGAATCGTTCAGGACCCTGTACACCATGTACGTTAGGCCCATATTGGAGTATGCGGCACCAGTCTGGAACCCACACCTAGCCAAGCACATAAAGAAACTAGAGAAAGTGCAAACGTTTGCAACAAGACTACTCCCAGAGCTAAGAGGTGTGTCCCACGAGGAGAGGTTAAGGGAAATCAACCTGACGACACTGGAGGACAGGAGAGATAGGGGGGACATGATAACGACATACAAAATACTGAGAGGAATTGACAAGGTGGACAAAGACAGGATGTTCCAGAGATTGGACAGAGTAACAAGGGGACATAGTTGGAAGTTGAAGACACAGATGAATCACAGGGATGTTAGGAAGTATTTCTTCAGCCACAGAGTAGTCAGTAAGTGGAATAGTTTGGGAAGCGATGTAGTGGAGGCAGGATCCATACATAGCTTTAAGCAGAGGTATGATAAAGCTCACGGCTCAGGGAGAGTGACCTAGTAGCGATCAGTGAAGAGGCGGGACCAGGAGCTTGGACTCGACCCCCGCAACCTCAACTAGGTGAGAACTAGGTGAGTACACACACACAATGTGTGAGGGCAACAAGGCTCCCAAAATTTTAGTGTGTTTAGGTGGTGTTATAGCTATTTGCAGAGGCCAGTGACAGTGACAGTGGGTCAGTGAACAACCCAACAAGTGACAACGAAGTCTTAAAAGTGAAATAGGCGAGAAAAAGACTGAAATTTCAGGAAAGTTTAAAGTGCCAAACCTGTTAGAGGCCTAGCAGGCACCTGCTGCCACATACCTACACATAGGGTTTACTTTTCCTTGTAAGTTGACTAAGTCAGAAAGTTAAGTGTAAGTCAAGTTGGTTAGTGAGTGAAGTGTGAGGCAGCATGTAACAAGTGAAGTGTGAGGCAGCATGTAACAGGTGAAGTGTGAGGCAGCATGTAACAGGTGAACTGTGAGGCAGCATGTAACAGGTGAACTGTGAGGCAGCATGTAACAAGTGAAGTGTGAGGCAGCATGTAACAGGTGAAGTGTGAGGCAGAATGTAACAAGTGAAGTGTGAGGCAGCATGTAACAAGTGAAGTGTGAGGCAGCATGTAACAGGTGAAGTGTGAGGCAGCATGTAACAAGTGAAGTGTGAGGCAGCATGTAACAGGTGAAGTGTGAGGCAGCATGTAACAGGTGAAGTGTGAGGCAGCATGTAACAGGTGAAGTGTGAGGCAGCATGTAACAGGTGAACTGTGAGGCAGCATGTAACAGGTGAACTGTGAGGCAGCATGTAACAGGTGAACTGTGAGGCAGCATGTAACAGGTGAACTGTGAGGCAGCATGTAACAGGTGAACTGTGAGGCAGCATGTAACAGGTGAACTGTGAACTGTGAGGTAGCATATAGCAAGTGGGTGAACTGTGAGGTAGCATATAGCAAGTGGGTGAACTGTGAGGAAGCATATAGCAAGTGAGTGAACTGTGAGGTAGCATATAGCAAGTGGGTGAACCGTGAGGTAGCATATAGCAAGTGGGTGAACTGAGATGTAGCATATAGCGAGTGAACTGTGAGGTAGCATATAGCAAGTGGGTGAACTGTGAGGTAGCATATAGCAAGTGGGTGAACTGTGAGGTAGCATATAGCAAGTGAGAAAACATCAAAAAAAAAAAAAAAAAAGAGTATCAGTGAAGGTTGACATATCAGTAGAGGCCTCCAGGAACCGATACTACCACCTCCTCCGGAACTCCTGGAAAACGTTAGGGACTTGTTTCCTCTACCAGGATACACAGCAATTCACAACTGCAGACCAAACCAAGTTGGGGGTGGTATTGCAATCTATTACTCTAACCAATTATCTTGTATTAACACCACTTGCTTTAGTGATGAATATGGGGAATACATTTTTGCTAATTTTACTGTAAAAAACCTTAAGACACCTATAACAATCGGTGCCATTTACCGGATACCTCACACAAACATCCCAAATTTCAGTGAGAAATTAAAGTCACTAATAACAAACAGACAAATGAATAAGCACCACCATCTCTTAGCTGGAGACTTCAACATCAACCTTGGCTTACTAGATGATCAGCCTGTAACTGATTTCATCAACAATATGAACAACACACTTCTCATACCAACAATAACTAAACCAACCAGGCTCACTGAGACAAGTGCAACCATAATAGACCACATATGGACCAATATACTAGCCCTCCTTAAATCAGGGATAATCACAGATAGCACTACAGACCACTACCCTACCTTCCTCCTGACAAACATTAATAAACCACCACTTGAATAAAAAGTCTCATTTAGACTCCATGACGAGGCCTCAATAAGGAAGTTCACTGGCCTACAGAATTCTCCAAGGCCAATGGTATTGATGACTGGACAGACATTTTTCTTAACAAATTACTTAGACTATACAACAAACATTGTCCCATAAAAACAAAATAGATCACAAACAGATTGGTTGCCCATGGCTAACCAGCACCATTCTGAAATCCATTGACAAGAAACACCAATATGAAAAGCAATATAGACAGGGCTTAATACACAAAGATATTCTTAAACACTATTCATCAGTTCTCACCAAAGTAATAAAGAAAGCCAAACAACTATACTACTCCAGTAGATTCACAGACACTAGAGGAGATATAAAAAAGACCTGGAAAACACTCTCTCAGATTCTAGGGACCCACAAACTGAGAAAAACCAAGAATATTGTCCTAACTAAACCTAATGAAACACCACTACATCCCACTGACACAGCTAACAAGATAAACGACTTCTTCTCAACCATAGGATCTAATCTCGCCAATAAAATCCCACATACCAATGCCCATGCTGGGGACTACCTAGATGGGAATTTCCCAAATTCCTTCTATCTTGCACCAACTGAGCCCTCGGAAGTCACCGAGATTATAAAGTCACTTAAAAACAACTCGGGGAATCTGTCTAATGTCCCATCATTACTGTACAAGCGAGCGGCCCATTTCCTTTCGCATGCTATTTCATTACTTTTTAACAGGAAAATCACTAGGGATAGGATAGGCCTACACAGGACAATAAAAATGAGGTCAACTAGAAACTACAGTAAAGAAACACTGGTAAATAGGCTACACAATTGTGACTGGACAGAGATAATAAGTTGCACGGACGTAAACGATGCCTGGGAAAAATTCAAAACAATGTTCACTACCATTCTTAATAATATGGCACCAGTTAAAGAGGTTAGGATTAAACGAAGAACGGAACCCTGGATGACTACTGAGATATTAGATAATATGAAATTCAGAGACCAGCTGCTAAAAAGATTTAAAGCAAACAGACAGGATATTGCAGCACTAAATGAATTCCAAAGGGTGAGGAACAGAGTACAGAGGCTTATAAAAGGAGCAAAGGCAAAGCACTATTGCTCAAAAATTGGAGAATATAAGCATAACCCCAGAAAGCTCTGGCAACAACTAAAACAGTTGGGGTATAGCCATAAGCCAGTAGATAGGTCTAACATAGTACTCACTATCGATAATGAGGTATGCCACGAAACATCTAAGGTGGCAAATTGCTTTAATTCCTACTACACATCTGTTGCATCAACACTAGTAAGTAAACTACCAGCTGCATCAAATACCTTTAACACAGACTCTGATAAGTTTCAAACATACTATACCAATAAAGGGGTAACCCCAAACAGTTGTCAACTAGTAAGTGTATCTCATGACTTCATTCAAAAAGAACTAAGCAGGTTAAACCCAACTAAGAGCACAGGCCCTGATAACATCCCGTCTAAGTTCCTAAAAGATGGTGCTTCTGAACTTTCAATCCCTATTGCTCACATAATAAATCTATCAATCACCACTAATACCGTACCGGAGGGGTTCAAGAAGGCCAGAGTTACTCCTATCTTCAAGAAAAATAATAGGTCTGATGTAAGCAACTATAGACCTGTTAGTATACTCAGTATAATATCTAAAATTCTGGAGAGGGCGGTGTATTCTCAAGTAGTTAAGTACCTTAATGACAACAGCATTCTCCATAGCTATCAATCGGGCTTTAGAAGATCCTACTCAACCGATACCTCCCTTATTAATCTGATGGATTACCTGAGAACTGAAATGTCAAAAGGGAACCTCATAGGTATGGTAACCTTAGACCTGCAAAAGGCCTTCGATACTGTCAACCACAATATATTATGTAAGAAACTTCAAGCTATCGGTATAGGTTCTGTAGACTGGTTTAAGTCCTACCTTAGCAACAGGAGACAAATAGTCAAAATCAACAAAACGGAATCAGAACCCCTGCCGATAACATGTGGAGTTCCCCAAGGTAGTATTCTGGGTCCCTTACTATTCTTATGTTATGTCAATGATATGCCTATCAGTGTCAAGTGCAAACTCCTACTGTATGCAGATGACAGTGCTCTGTTAGTGACAGGTAAAGACCCGCAAGATATTGCTAATGTTTTAACACTGGAACTGGAGTCCTGCAGCAAATGGTTAGTAGACAACAAACTATCATTACACCTAGGGAAAACTGAAGCCATTCTCTTTGGAACGAAACAAACTGAGAAGGGTAAATAATTTTAATGTTCAGTGTAATTGGGAGTCCATCACTTTGGTTTCATCAGTTAAATATCTGGGAATCCCCTTTGACCCATGCATGTCAGGAGAATTGATAGGGAACAGTGTAGTAAAGAAAGCGAATGCCAGGCTGAAGTTCCTGTATAGACAAGCACAGTGTCTACCTACTGAGGCTCGCAGGACCCTATGTCTAGCCCTTATACAATGCCATATGGATTACGCTTGCTCTTCTTGGTACTCTGCCTTGACAAAAAAACTGAAAGATAGACTGCAAATCACCCAGAACAAAATCGTAAGATTCATCCTGGGGCTGGGACCAAGAGAACATGTAGGCCAGGATGAATTACAGCAGTTGGATATGCTGAATGTTGAAGACAGAGTAAAACAACTGAAGCTAAATCATGTTTATAAAATTGCTCACGAACAGTATCCAGAATATCTTGCTGTCAATTTTGTCAAGGTTGGGAACCAAAGCAATCATAGTACTAGGGGGAGAGAGCACAACTTTGTAGTACCCACAGTCAGTGGCCAGGCTTCAAACACCTTTTATTGTACAGCAATAAAGGAATGGAACAGACTACCCACAAATGTCAAGGCCAGTCATAGCTTGAACCAGTTCAAGAAGACTGCCAAAAAGTGTCTGATGAATGAAGCAACAGAAAGGGAGGGGAATGATTTTCTATTTTTTAGCTAAAATACGTGTAAATTTTACCTTATCCCTAGTAATGACCCTCGTATTGTAGATAGTCGTAATGACCCTCGGGTAGTAGATAGTCTTAATGACCCTCGTATTGTAGATAGTCTTAATGACCCTCGTGTAGTAGATAGTCTTTTTAGTATGATAATAAGATGTTATCTTCATTATAGAATAATAAGAAAATATTATAACCTTTATATTATAATAATAAGGTAAAAGGACCCCAATGGAAATAAGTCACTCTGTCTGACTTTTTTGGGTTATCCTAGGTTCTCTACACATATGCTGCTATGTATGATAATTCTATGTAACTGTATTGTGTATACCTGAATAAATTTACTTACTTACTTACTTACTAACAAGTCACTAGAAACTAGCACCTTCCCGAAACTACTCAAGATGGCAAGGGTTACACCAATACATAAAGGAGGTGACCATACAGCATTAAACAACTATAGGCCAATATCAAACTTACCATTGCTATCAAAAATCTTTGAGAAACTCGTGCACAGGAGACTATATTCATTTATAACAGCACAAAACATTCTCGACCCCTGCCAATTTGGATTTAGGAAAAATAAAAGCACTAATGATGCAATCATAAAAATGCTAGATCTGCTTTACACAGCATTGGAAAATAAGGAATATCCAATAGGAATTTTTATTGTCCTAAGAAAAGCTTTTGACACAGTAGACTACGACATCCTACTCCACAAACTTGACCATTACGGCATAAGAGGCCATGCGCTTGCTTATTTCAAATCTTACCTTACTAATAGGTATCAGTACGTTACCATTAAAGACACAGCATCAACAACACAGCCACTTGATACTGGAGTTCCGCAGGGAAGTGTCCTTGGTCCCCTGCTCTTCCTCAAATACATCAATGATCTTCCAAACGTATCCCAACACCTGAAACCCATTCTCTTTGCTGACGACACGACTTATGTCATCTCTCACCCTAATCTTGCCACCCTCAACACCATTGTTAACGAGGAGCTGATCAAAATATCGACTTGGATGACAGCCAATAAACTTACGCTTAACACTGACAAAACCTACTATATTATGTTTGGTAGCAGAGCAGGAGATGCACAAATTAACATTAAGATCGACAACACTCTAATTACCAGACATAATGAGGGCAAATTCCTAGGCCTATACCTTGACAACAACCTTAATTTCAGCACCCATATCCAACACATAACCAAAAAAGTATCCAAAACAGTTGGGATCCTCTCCAAGATACGATACTACGTGCCGCAAAATGCCCTTCTCACACTATACCACTCACTTATTTATCCATACCTCACCTATGCTATTTGTGCTTGGGGATCAACTGCAGCAACACACCTAAAGCCAATAATAACCCAACAAAAAGCTGCAGTAAGAATAATCACTAAATCCCATCCCTGGCAACACATCCCCCCACTCTTCATAGATCTAAACTTACTCCCTGTACAGTACTTCCACACTTACTACTGTGCAATCTACATCTACAGGACCTTAAACTCCAATATCAACCTTGACCTAAAACGCTTTTTTGATAGTTGTGACAGAACCCACAAGCATAACACCAGACACAAACATCTCTACGTCATTCCCCGTGTCCGACTAAACCTTTACAAAAATTCAATGTATATCAAAGGCCCTAAAATCTGGAACACCCTACCTGAGAACTCTAGAACTGCAGACACATTCATCACCTTCAAAACTACCATTAGAAAACATCTTATCTCCCTGATACACCCCATCAACTAACTACACGAATACCACCTGGTGGTTCACACTTACACTCACTCACCCATTTGACCATAAACAGAAATATTAATCTCAATCTTAAAATAATGAATCCTATGATACTCCAATACTGAAACTATGTACTGTGCCAAAACAAAAGCATTCACATTGCTAAACTCACAAACTAGTATTTAGTCACTTAGCCATAATACCAACTTACCTCATAATTTGTAATATTTTAAAATAAAGAATTAAACTAAGTCTGCCCGTAATGCCTAGCCATGCTAGGCGTTCTAGTGGTACACTCTGTAATCATTATTTAACTACTTGTAAACCACACAACAACCAAATTCTGTAAATTCAACATTGTAATCTTTATAGAGAATAAACTTTGAATTGAATTGAATTGAATGTGACACCTGCTGTCCCTGCTCACCCATCACTGTCCAATAGGCACCTGGGAGTTAGTCGACCGGTGCGGGTCGCATCTTGGTACAAAACTGACCTAATTTGCTCGATATGCTCTGCATAACAAGGGGCTTTCTATGTAGTAGTATGTCACTGAAGTCAGCTATGGTCTGTTTACCTTCTATTTGTACTTGAAGTAAATTAAGATAGTATTATTATTGTTATTATTATAGTCAGTGAAGGTTCACTCATCAGGGTTTCAGAAAGGTATTCCACCATAGTCAGTGAAGATTGGCACATCAGCAGGTCTCCTTAAAGTGATACTGCCATAGGTTGGCATATCAGTACAGGGCTCCAGGGCAAGATACTACCGTAGTCAGTGAAGGTTGGCATATCAGTAGTCCTCAAGGATACTGCTACAGTCAGTGAGGGCTAAAAAATAAATAGGCCTCCAGGAAGTGTTACTGCCATAGTGAAGGTTGGCATAACAGCAGAGGCCTCCAGGAAGTGTTACTGACATAGTCAGCTATGGTTGCTATATCAGTAGGCCTTCAGGAAATGGTACTGTCATAGTCAGTGAAGGTTGGCATAATAAAACCTCCAAGAAATGATACTACCATTGTCAGTGAAGGTTGGCATTTCAGTAGTCCTACACAAAATGATGCAGTTAAGGTTTGTCATGGCAGTAGGTCTCCAGGAAGTGACACAGCAATAGTCAGTGAAGGTTGGCTTATCAGTAGAGGCCTCCAGGAAGTGATGCTACCAGAGTCACTGAAGGTTGGTATGAGAGTAGGCCTCCAGGAAGTGATACTGCCATACTCAGTGATGGTTGCCATGTCAGTAGGCCTCCAGGAAATGGTACTGCCACTGTCAGTGAAAGTTAGCATATTCGTAGAGGCCACCAGGAAGTGATACTTCCATAGTCAGTGAAAGATGGCATATCAGTAGTCCTCAAGGAAGTAATACTGCCATAGTCAGTGAAGACTGACATATCAGTAGGCCTCAGAGAAGTGATACTGCCATAGTCAGTGAAGGTTGGCATATCAGTAGGCCTCCAGGAAGTGATACTGCCATAGTGATGGTTGGTATATCAGTAGGCCTCCTGGAAGTGATACTGCCATAGTCAGTGAAGCTTCTCATTGCAGTAGGTCTCCAGGAAGTGGTATTGCCGTAGTCAGTGAAAGTTGGCATATGAGTAGGCTTCCAGGAAAGGGTACTTCCATAGTCAGTGAAAGTTCCCACATCAGTATAATCCTCCAGGAAGTGATACTGCTATAGTCAATGATGGTTGGCATATCAGTAGACCTCCAAAACGTCGTTCCGCCATAGTCAGTGAAGGATGCCATATCACTATGCTTCAAGGAAGTGGTACTGCCATAGTCATTGAAGTTTGCCATTTCAGTAGGCCTCTAAGAGGTGGTATTGGCATAATCAGTGAAGACTGGCATATCAATAGGCCTTCTGGAAGTGATAATGGCATAGTCAGTGAGGGTTTACATATCGCTAGGCCTCCAGGAACTGTTACTGGCAAAGTCAGTGAAAGTTGGCATATCAGTAGGCCTCCAGGAAGTGATCCTGCAGAGATTAGTGAAACATGGCACATCAGCAGAGGCCTCCAAGAAGTGATACTGCCATAGTCACTTAAGGTTATCATGTCAGTAGGCCTCCAGGAAGTAATACTTGCTTAGTGAAGGTTGGCATATCAGTAGCCCTCCAGAAAGTGGGACTGCCATAGTTAGTGAAGGGTGGCATATCAGAAGGCCTCTTGGAAGTGATACTGCCACAGTTAGTGAGTGTTGACATATCAGTAAAGGCCTCCAGGAATTGGTAATGCCATAGTGAAGGTTGGCACATCATAAGAAGCCTCCAGGAAATGATACTGCCTTCGTGAATGAATGTTGCCATATCAGTAGGCCTGTAGGAAGTGATACTGCTATAGTCTGTGAAGACTGGTATATTAGTAGGCCTCCAGAATGTGATACTGTCATAGTCAGTGAAGGTTTTCATATTATAGGCCTCCAGGAAGTGGTACTTCCATAGTCAGTGAAAGTTGCCATATCAGTATAAACCTCCTGGAAATGATACTGCCATAGTCAGTGAATTTTGGCATATCAGTAGGCCTCCGGGAAGTGATACTGCCATAGACAGAGAAGGTTGGCAAATTAGGCCTCCAGGAAGTGTTATCTCTAGGAAATTAATTTTCCCGGCATATATGCAATTGCATACAATTTATTGATTGTTTTATTATTTTTGCCTTGTTTTACAATTTTATTATCAAATTCTCTTTATTGAATGGAGAGTAAAGATAACTCACTTTTGAAATTAATTAAGATTACTGTAATATTTCCCATATCTTGATTTTTCGAAGTATTTCCTCTACTTTTGCCAAGTAAATTTCAGCGATTTTTCTCATTCTGTGTATCTTATAAGTTTAATTTACTTATACAGAGTTAGT
The DNA here is from genome assembly GCF_038502225.1 of Cherax quadricarinatus. Taxonomy (NCBI): domain Eukaryota; kingdom Metazoa; phylum Arthropoda; class Malacostraca; order Decapoda; family Parastacidae; genus Cherax; species Cherax quadricarinatus. Next base: position 11,595,959 of record NC_091346.1, on the reverse strand, counting down.
TCAGTATCTTTATTTTCAGTTTACTTAAAATTTCGTCGTAGACTTTTGGTTTGTTATTCTTTGCTTCATTATCTTTGTGTAATTTCTCTGAAATCATGTCTCGACTACCTCTGAGCAATGCCATCAATGCCTTAGTGAATAATATCAGTCAGGCCAATGTCATACCTGTGCTAAATCCTGATGGTTCCTTACCTTACACACCCCGAGACATTATAGTTGTTGTCGTGACCCTCCTGATTCTTTGCTGTTATTCGATAGCAACCTGAATAATCTTGAAGCATGGTTTACTGCCATCCGTTCTAGTGCACTGGTGGAAGGCACTCCATCAGAAGACAGTATTATCAAGGATTGCAAAAGAAAGTTTTTCTCGATCGCTAGCTGCTGTGAGTATCGTTAACCTTCTTACAATGTGTGACTTTGAGAATTTTACTAAGTGGTCAGAGTATGAGAATTTGGTCTGTTCTTTTATTGTACCAGTGACAGACTCTGATCCATATATCATCCTTAAGGAAATAGTGATTGCAGCACCTATGCCAAGTGAATCATTAAGTGACTTTGTGATTAGATTATCGAAACTCATCATTCATTAAAGCAGTACAATCTTCAGATTATATCTGAAGAGGGCAAACGAGTCACCGCAGAATTTGGTAAATTGGCAGCTTTTGGAGTTATCAAGGAATTAATGCTGCCTGAGTCCTTGTATAATTATAACTACAACCCTCCGACTGTAAATATGGAACCGCTCTCAGTCCTTGTCCATGCACGTGCCAAGTGTGCTCCTGGTACTTTCCCGTGCATCAAACCTACATTAACTTCAATGAATCCCTCAGTACCAGCCCTTGTTTGTGTAACAAGGAAAGGTCCTGATAACAATCAGTCACGTCAGTCGTCTAAGGCCAGTGTAAGGAGTAGTCGTTCTCCTCAGTGCTCGAAGTGCATTCAGTAACCATAGCACTAGAACTTGTTATAACTGTGGTTACCGAGGTCACACTGCAGTAAACTGTACAAGTGGTCACAGTAAAACGCGTCGTACTGACGATAACTCAAACCATCCTGTCATACTGTACTTTCCATAGCATACATTGACATGATAGTTCTGAGTGTAATGATCTCTGTAATAACAGGTACTATAAATCCTTCCGTGGCAGTTCTTAGCGTAGAACTAGGAGAGGTAATAGAGGTTGTAGTTCTCAGAATAACCAGAACCAGTCTCATTCTTCAAATTCGGGGGAATCCGAGCACCCCAATCAAACCATCCAGTGGTGACAGTTTTTTTTTTTTTTTTTTTTTTAACCTTACAAAAGTACAAAGGATGCATAATAATAGTACAGGAATACAAAAACATAATCATTTACGCTAGTAGTACCAGATTATTCCTGGAGGCAACAAGTATTATAACGACATCCTGTTATAGCAAACAGTACACGCTAAAACAAAACTCTCTAAAGTATTAGTCATTTATAGGTACCTGGTTACCTGGTTACCTGGTACCGCCACGCAATTGTGACCAAAGAAATACATCAAAAGTAAACTTTACATGGTTTAACAATATAAAAGGAGTATCTGTCATAACCTATTACAACAAAAAACAACATACAAATGTACAACATCACAAAGTTACTGAAGTTAAAGTTGCAACACATGACTAAAGCCATAACCACATTTAACACACACAATATATATGCTACACAAATCATGTCAGTAAAGTAAAAAAAAAAAACCCTAACCAAAGCTACCATAACTATAAAACAGACACAAAACCGAACATACCAGCTATGACAAGGTACAGAGTATTGGTTATAGTTGTGTTACATTGTAGCCTAACCAATAGGAACGTAAGATTCCTTATGCACAATAACCATGGAAAAAACAGTATTTTAATATTATTAATATGTTAAAGCCATCAAGTACAATAATTCTGGTACAGAAAACAGAGCAACACTCCACTAAAGAAGGAAAAAAATTTATTTTACCATCCAATCATTATATATATATATATATATATATATATATATATATATATATATATATATATATATATATATATATATATATATATATATATATATATATATATCAGTCCATACGTAGGAGAAACTTGAAGAACAGGAGGAGAATGAGATAATCAGTCCCTCAACCTTGAGTCGATGTGTTCAGTCCATCAATCTTGAATAGAATACAGCATATCAGCGGAGAGGCAGCTTATAAACCGTATGGCAGGAGAGGTGCAGCAGTCATAGGTCGTGTAACATTTGTTCAATGTGGAAGTAGGATGTGCCCAAGAATTAGGCAAGCGAAGAATTCCTAAGCTCAGTATCCTGGCTATCAAGGAAAGTTTCTAACACAGTGAACATAACCATCAGGGCTAGAAAATTAACCTTGTAAGCTACCCTTATATCTCACTATGACAAACATTCCCGTGAAACATAGCTTACCATCCATACCAAACTGCCACTACCTTCCTCTTACACACCACAAAAACTCCAGCAGCAAACCCCCACCCTCTTTACATCCCCCCAGAAGGAGACCACCCCTTTGTCCATCCTCAGGGACCCCGACAAAGGGAACCCACAGTGAGGTTCCTATAACCTTCCGGGAAACTTTTTTCCCAGGACGCCCCATAAACCAGCATATTCCTACACTTCGTCCTATAGAATCTAGCTGCCAACGCTTTTATCCTCGTATCACCCCTTAATTCCCTCATTCCCCATGAGATATCCAGATAATCTACTATGATATACCTTATAGCCCTTCCAACATCCCTAGGCACCCCCCTTACATCTAAAAGTAAAGCCCTTAAAAGCGGCAACCCCCCCCCCCCCAACAATCTGATAACCCCGCCCATCCATGATCTCACCCCCTCCAAGGAGGGACAAAAGAAGACCACATGAAACGCCAATCATACGTCGGATACACGGCTACCCCTTGCAAAATTCCCTGCCCTCCCACTACCCTCACCAATCTTTTCACTTTGATGTTATCCACCTGTTGCACTGTCAATAAAAATCTCAACATATCTTCACAAACCCTCAGGTCCTTGCCACTTCACCATTTACATGCCTTCTCCATAACTCTTCCTACTTTAGCTCCCCTCACACCCCCTTCCCTAATATACCTCTGCTTGATATATATAGCCATTACTCTCAGTCCTAAAGGCAACAAACCTAAACCCCCTCTTTGAACATCCATCATAAATACCTCCTTACTTAACCATGCCCTCCCAGTTCCCCATACAAATTTTAGCACCCTCCTCTGCATTTCCTCAATGTCCTGTACCTCTAAGGGAAAAACCTCTGCCACCCCCCCCCATACCTTGCTATAGACAAGTGAATTTACCACCACTACCCTCTGATGCAAAGCTAGGTCCCTTGCACTTAAACCCCCCGGTCTACCTAAAACCTTACCTGTGACAGACTCCAAAATTTACCCTTCTGCAGGCCTGCACCCCCTCCATATACCATATTCCACATACCCTGATTCTATCAACCACTGTCTATCCTGACCCCATCCCCAAGCCCCCCCCCCTATCCAATTACCCACCTCTAGTAACCTTGATTTCACCGTATTAACTCGCATTCCCGTATTCATACCAAACATCCATCTACCCACCCTCCTTAACTCCTCCTTACCCCATAGCAAAACAGTAGTATCATCCACATACCCAACGATGCCCCCTTTGCACCCCCCTCCATCTCCTGTTTGTCCATCACCCGCTCAACAGACTCATAGAAAGGATTCTGCACACACGCAAAGAGCAGCTGTGATAGCGGGCAACCCTGCCTCAAACCTCTCTCCATCGGTACACTTTCACCCAACCTCCCATTGACCCATACCCTCACCTTCGCCTCAGCATACAGGGTGTTCACCCACCTCACTACCCCCTCCCAAAACCCCAACTTCTTTAAGTAAACCCCTAAGAAATCTCTGTCTACACAATCATGTGCATTCTCCCAATCTAAACCTAGTATTCCCCCTCCCGTACAACTCTCTAGAAAATCCCTAATAAAACCATGTCCATCCCTCATCCTTCTCCCAGGAATTCCCAACTGCCCCTGTGTAACACTAAACCCAACACTTTCCTCATTCTGTTGCCCAAAATCTTAGAAAAAATCTTGTAATCCGAGCACATCAACGAAATCGCACAATAATCATTCAAAACTCAGCATTCCTTCTTTTTGGCACTAAAACTGTGACACCCATTCTTTGCGATTTTCCCATCCTCCCACTACCTAACATACAATTCGAAACCCCCACCAGACAATGCCGTACACTCCCCCAATGACACCTATAAAAATCGTTGGGTATGCCATCTGTCCCAGGGGTTTTACCCTGGCACAGCCCAAAAACTGCCTCCTCCACCTCTTCTACACTAATACTACTCTCGAGTCTGTCACTGTCCTGCTCACTTATAACCCTATTAAACCCCTCATCCCCAAAACATCCCTCACCCACTCCCCCACCAACCCTCCTCCATTTCTCCCTAAACCAAAAATTGGCATACAAACTAATATTTTCCGTGGTGGATATGTCTTGACCCTCCTCAAATCCACCCCCCCCCCTGTTCCTGCCACCATATACACCAAGGTGGTTTTCGCCTGCCTTTCCTTAAACTTCTTGAGTACAAATCCCAAGGGCCTATCCCCCCTTAAAGCATCCTCCAACCCCGCCCTAACTCTAATTGCCTCAAACTTTTCATTATGGATTTCCGCCAACCTATTTCACAAACGTTCCATGTCCTCACTCCGCCCTACCCGTTCCTCTGCATAACAGTCATTTAACTGACCTTCAAGATAATTTTGTAGACCATAGCTCCACCTCGCCATCTCCTTACCCCGTACTTTAAAAAAGTCCGCGATTCCAACTTGAGCCCTCATTTCCCACCAATCCAGCAAATCCATCTTCCTATTCCTAGTCTCCCAAAAGGATTTCTACCATTCCTCAAATCCTGTAGCATCACCCTCATCCTTAAGTAGCTTCGCATTCAATTTCCAGTATCCCGCAAAAACTCTCACTATACCATCTACCCTCAAATCTGCTATAACAGCACGATGATCAGAAAAACCCACATCTATAGTCCCCACCCTCTCCACACCTATTCCCTGCCAAATATAAATCCTATCTAACCAAGCCTCATATACCCTACGGATAAAAGTGTGCTTCACTCCATATCCCCTACTCCCCACCACATCTACCACTCCAACATCCCGCAAAACGTCTCACAGAACCCCCAAAACACAACCTGCCCCCCTTGGAACCACATCCCCATTCCTAATTGCACAATTCCAATCCTGTCATGCACCGTAATAGCCGGTAAACCTCTCAAATGATACACCAAGACATGGCGTACAAAATCCACCTTCACTCTAGCGCTACTAGTTGCTGGCATGTACACACCAACAAAACAAACCCTCCCTGTCCCCCAAAACCCATCCACCCTGACAACCCTCCCACCCCCCTCCTCCCAATCCAGGACATGCAAAGGACTGGTCTCCTTTACCACCACAGCCACACCTCCTTTCAACCTCAAAGCATCACTGGTAAACAACCTATAACCTTTCAAAACCAACTCACAACCTAGCCTACGGTTATGTTCCTGCATAAAACAGACATCAATAATAAATCTCCTTAAAAACCACTCTAACCATACCCTCTTGACCTCGGTCTTAAGACCTTTTACAATGAAAGTTACACACCTGAAAATTACAAGAATGGCGGCTTACCCCTATGCTGCTGAGGCTTACTTGGTCCTCCTTTCATAGGTCTCCGTCCATCTCTAGTAATCCCTCGTTCCTGCCCTCCAACCCCTCCCTGTCTCTTCCCACCAATCTTCTCACTGCCCCCCCTCCCGGTCTCGCCGTTTCCACCATAGCTGCCCAACCTTCTTCCCAGGCTGCTGCGCTGGTGTGAGGACCTCGTCCATGTCTGATGCCCCCGCTGATCTCTTGCGGGAGCTACCCTTTACACACATATCTTCTTCAATCACATCTTCTTGATGGACCTCCACCACCACATTGCTCTCCATTCTAACCTCACTCAAGTCTTTCTTAGCCCGGTTTCTGTTCGTCCATCACTTTGACATCACCTAACCTCTCGTCACCTTCCACACCATGCTCCGACTTCCAAAAAATCCTTCAGCACAGCCTCCAAAATCCCTCCATGAGCTGAATCTGTAGTACCTAATGGCCTGTCTGACAGTGATATCCCCCCCCTCCGTTTCCTCTGGTAGTGTGACACACGTCTCCAAAGCCACCTCTGCTCTTTCAACCTCCTCACTCCATAGGACCTTCCCCCGGCCTTCCACATCACCTGTCATAACATCAAAGGCTTCTAACTGCTTGTCTTCAGAAGCTTTTTCTTGAACCCTAGGGCTCTGTCTTCTGGGGCATTGTGCTGCCATGTGCTCATAAGAGTCATATAAACAGCACGTCCTCCTCTGCCCCGCATAGTGTACAAAAACCTGAGTTCTATAGCTATGCAATGTGACGTACAATGGTATCGGCCTCCTCAGGGTCATTTTCAGAGTGAAGGATCCTTCCAGCAGCCCCTTGTAGGGGCCGTCCATCCACATTCCCATGCTCGCCGAGTGTACAGTCCCATAACCACTGAACACATCCTGTAGGCTGTATGCTGTCGCTTCAAAAGGTACATTCCATACCTTCACCCAAGTAAAATACTTAGAAACATCATGCAAGCATATTTCCACTGCCGAATTGACGCTCGTCCTCCTTTCTTGAAATTCGTCGACGATGCTGGAGTAGAAGTCGGCCCTCATGAACTTCATGAAGACCCTTGACATACTATTCAGTGCCACACTGTACAACTCTTCATTGGGGATGCCATAAATGTCCCTGATAATGCTTGGCAGGAGAACGTTCATCGTGGCGCTGCTTGAAGTTCCCCTGACCAGCTCGATGCAGACAGTGTTTATGTGCCGGCTCATACGGTCCACCATCTTGGTGCTAATGCTATGTTTTCCTCACCAGGTGGCATGCAAGAGAAACTGTAGAAGCATCCTCTCTCCCCGCAGGTCGAGAGATGAATGTTGTGATGGCAGTACGTAATAATGAATACTTCATCCTTGTTCACAACTCCGTCGATGCCTTATGCAGTCTCGAGGAAGACAGTCTCGTTGATAATGTTGCTTCTCATGTTTGCGACGAAGATATTTTTGGGGAGGCAGTGGAACAGACCTTCTCTGATGACCTCCCTTCATTAAGTTTGCATGTTAATTCCAGAGCAACACTAGGTCCCTTGGTACAAGCATCTGTTCGAAATGTGCCCATATATGTGCTCACGGACTCTGATGCTTAAGGATAAGCAGTTATGTCGTCTCCTTCTCGTAGAACCAACTCGTGTGTCCACCCTTAGTGGTGTGGCTGGATTTAGCCTGTGTGTTTGAGGTCAGACTTCCCTCACCTTTCCTATCCTTCCTTGTTGTCGACCATATTAGTTTCCCTGGTGATCTTCTTCTGGGATTTGCTTCAAATGAGAGATTTACGCATTATGCTTAATCCTTACCGATGGCATGCCCAAATCGACGATCTGATCGTACCATTTTGGGACTACCAGCTTGGATTCGAGATATGTCACACTGCTGCAGAGTACAAAGTTCGGATTAAGTCTTTACAGATTTGTACATTTTCTAGTAAGGTAACCAAGCAGTCAGGCATTAGTAATACTGTCATTCCTGTCTGTGATCCAGTTCCTACAACTTCATACAGGCAAGATAGTGTACAGTTGCCTCAGGTGTCAGAGGAACCTCAGACAATGTTGGGTACTGAGCCTATCCCTGCAATGACTACTAGTTCAAGTGGTAGCTCCTCCACAGGGGATGCCTTGTCAGAAAACAACTACTCGAAACTAGTAATGCCATTTCTTGTTGATATCACAGACTGTCTACAGAAAGACGTTTCTGTCGTGGCTAGTGCACTCACTAGAGTGTGTGTAGTTGTCCCTCATGTTCCAGATGGTGATAACATCCTAGTTCACAGTGATTCTTGCAAGGTAGAGTTTTTCTCGAGGCATCATTACATGTTGTACGAGATAATAAAATCCATTTCTTCCTTGCTAACACTTCCGGTCACAGTATTCACTTTAGAGCGAACACCACCATTGCTGACTTTGTTCACCATCCTTATCCTGTTCATGTAGAGGATGAGCTGTCACCTGACCAGTGGGTTGGTGCTGTTTCAACCGGGGAGAGTCTATCCACTCCACCAGTAGAAGAGAGAGACTTAGCTCCCAGTGACTTCCCAGACGAGGTCAAGCATCTGTTGAACAAACGTTGTAGGTGAGAAGATGGGTATAACGAACGTATTGTCCCATTGTATCCCACTTGAACCTAGTACCAGACCTGTTTTCATACCAGCATACAGAATGCCTCATTCACAAGTTGTTGTCGCAGAAGAATTGATCAGTAAGATAAGATAAGATTTCGTTTGGATTTTTAACCCCGGAGGGTTAGCCACCCAGGATAACCCAAGAAAGTCAGTGCGTCATCGAGGACTGTCTAACTTATTTCCATTGGGGTCCTTAATCTTGTCCCCCAGGATGCGACCCACACCAGTCGACTAACACCCAGGTACCTATTTGCTGCTAGGTGAACAGGACAATAGGAGTAAGGAAACGTGTCGAAATGTTTCCACCCGCCGGGAGTCGAACCCGGGCCCTCCGTGTGTGAAGCGGGAGCTTTAGCCACCAGGCCACACCCATTAATTCACCCTGGAATGTGTCCATGATCCTAGTACCTAAGAAGAATGGTACTTAGCACCCAGTGATCGACTTTATGAAGTTGAAAGCAAAAACAATTCCAGATCACTTCCCACTTCCTGTACTTGGTGACTTTCTATGCAATATTGGAGATAACAGAGCCTTTTCGACCCTGGACTAGTTACAAGAGTTTTGGCAAGTTCCTCTCCACGAGGACAGCCAAGAGGTAAACGCTTTTTCCACTAATACAGGTCATTATCATTTCCTCAGAATGACCTTCGGTTTATGCTCCTCACCTATCACCTTCTCGAGGCTCATGACGAATATATTTAGAGGCCTCACAGGTGATGTACTTAGATGATGTAGTTGTCATGTTCAAAGACATGGAGAGACAACTGAAAGACTCAATTTGGTACTTAGTAAGTTTGAAGAAGCCAATTTAAAGATCAAACTGTCTAAATGTCAGTTTTTCAATAAGAGATCAAGTTTCTTGGTCACGTAGTCACTTCTACTGCTGATACTATAAGATTCTTTGTAGGCTTAGCAGGTTTTTATAGATCTTTCTTTGCTAATTTTTCTTCTATAGCAGCTCCTCGGAATTGCTTAAGAAAGATGCTCCTTTCGTTTGGACCTTCCGTCAATAAAGAGCATTCCAAACTCTCAAAGAAAAACTAATATCAGCCCCTATTTTGAAATTCCTAGATTTTTCTAAGCCTTTCTATCTAACAATTGATGCTAGTTCTATTGGCATAAGTACCATCCTAGCTCAGAAGACCGATAGCAAGCACTGTACAATGCAGTTACATTTGCTTGTGGAGTCTTCACAAAGACTAAACGTAATTATACAGTAACTGGGCATGAAGCCTTAGCAATAGGGTTTTTAAAGCACTTCTGAGACATTATATATCAGCATCCTATTCAAGTCTTCACAGATCATGCTCCACTGATTTCGTTATTCAAGAATAAACAACCTACTGGAAGATTAGCCAGATGGTCCTTGTTACGCCTTAATCTTCACCGTAACAATAGGGGCACAAATAACTCCTTTTTTTTGTTAGTTTTATTTTATTACCAATCATTTAGTTTCATTGGTATTTGGTTAGTGAATTAAAATAACCACAAGCAAGTATAAATGAAATACTATACAGCAAGAAACCAAATCTTACGTTCAAATTCTCATTAGCAGAGTTTAATACAATAATTTCAATTAATAATCTACTAATCTCACCATTTAACTCTTTTAGAAAGGTCTGAGGTAACGAAATAGTTATCTTTCATAAGTGACATGAATTACCAGACTTCAGGAAACTAATGGCAAAGGCAAGACAAAAGATTTGATTTAAAGTTTTAGTTTTAAGCTAAGAGCTTTGGGTTGAAGACCTGTACCGAGTCAGAGCTAAGAGCTGACTGACTCACTCAACTACTCCATAGTATGACTTCAGCTCGGCCAGAAGGCGATGCGTGGCATCAATTCTAGAACCACCAATTGGTCACTACAGTAGTAGTTACACATTCGTAATACCTAACCTAATAATAATATAATATAACACAGTATAATACAATGAGAGTACTTTTGATGATTCACACTGTACCCGATAATAATATAGAGTCGAACCTGCTTTATCTAGCTAGTAATAAAGTGGGTCGCAATATATTATTATAGAACTTATTTTAACCAGGCCTTTTATTTTTGTATATAATGGAAAGGGGAATATCTTACAAGTGACTGGCACTAGCGAACTATTGCCAGAGGTCCAGTGAAGTGTTAATAACGGATAAGTAACTACTATAGTCATAAGATATGAAACGAGTGATGGTAGCATTGAGGTGCAGGGAATCACAGCATACATAAATTGAGCATACAACCGTTACCTCTACTAAACAGGAAATAATCTTTTCCTTAGAAGTGTAGGGGGGAAGTTAGCATAGGCCTAACTAAGTGAAGTGTGGAGTGTGGGCAAGTCTGCCGGCTCACACCCACCCTGCACCCACCACCCACCCTGCACCACCACCCACCCTACACCCACCACCCACCCTGCACCACCACCGACCCTGCACCACCACCCACCCTACACCCACCACCCACCCTGCACCACCACCCACCCTGCACCATCACCCACCCTACACCCACCACCCACCCTACACCACCACCCACATACTGCAAACTTGGTTCGTATAAATACATCTTGCATATTACTGGCACCAGCAAGAGAAAGGTAAAGTGGAAATCAGTTTTCTTCCGTGGCATACAGTGTAGTAGGATACAGACAGGATGTCAGCACAGCATATCTGTGGGACATGTAAAAAAATCCTTGGAAGGAAATCCAGAATCACATGCAACCTATGCTCTTCCAAACACCATATCTCTTGTACTAGACTAAATACAGCCTCAAAAAATGACCTCGAACTAGCAAGGTGCTTCTGGTTGTGCAATAAAGATGTAGAACTTTGGGCAGGTATCAGAAAGGTACTAAGGAGAGTAATAAATGATAAAAATAGTCAAGAAAACAAGGATGACCTCTTGGATAGTCTACCAAAAATATATAAAACATGGGAGAAAGAGATAGTGTATCAAAAAATGCAGAATGTCCATACCACAACAGATGACTCGAAACTATCTAGTCACCCACATGGTGCTAAGCCAGACCCATCCCCCAATCATAGCACTAATACCCACAGTGCTGGTGCTGGCCCAGGCTCCCCCAGGCATAGCACCAATACCCTCAGTGCTGGTGCTGGCCCAGACCCAGCCCCACCCCCCAGCCCCAGGGCTGACCCAGACCCAGCCCCCAGCCTTACTGCCAGCCCAGACTCTCCTAGGGACACTACCCAAACCACCACAAAAACAGTAAATATACAACCATCATTGCACAAGACCGTGGCCCACAGTACAGATGTTGGAGAGGAGTCTCCTCCTTCCTCTACTGGGGAAAGTAGATGGAATCCAGGACGGGGTGGCCCTGGCTTGGATACTGAGGATTATAGTGCAGTCCCAGAACCTGCAGAAATTGACAACACACCTCCCAACAATTCTCAACCAAAGGTGAATTTGTGCAAATATTATGCTTGGGGCATCTGTAAGCATGGAATAACAGGGGGAAAAAATGGGACATGCAACTTTGACCATCCCAAAAAATGTAGCGACCTCCTGTCTAAAGGAGTGTGTCGTTCTTCTTCCTGTACTTTCTTTCACCCAAAAATGTGCCACTCCTCGGTCCTCCAGAAGCAGTGTTACAACATCGAGTGCCCTGCATACCATCTAAAAGGGACCAGGAGACACAGACCCCACAAGACAAACAATAGTAGCTACGACAACCCAACTCCAGGTGATTTTTTAGTGGCAGGAAACGAAAAAAGAAAATGGAAGGAAATAAAAATAGTCCACCACCTTGGAGCCTTGTTGGACTGGAGGCGCAGCCAGTGGCCACCCATGGCCCTCCAGAATTACAACTACTGATGCCAATAACAAAGTCCCCCCAACAAACACAGAATACAACCTCGTTCATATTTGCTAATATACAGGGCCTTAAGCCATCCACCAACAACAAAATACCTTTTATCAGTGGACTTCTAGTGGAGTCTAATGCAATGTTTGCAGCCTTCACAGAGACTCACACAAAAGATCACTTTGACAGTGAAATATGGATAAGTGGTTACAACCTTTTTAGATGCGACAGAAAAAACAGGCAACAAGGGGGGGTTGGCCTGTATGTCAAAGAGTCCCTTATCTGCACGGAGTTGCTGAACACCACAAATGAGGTAGTTGAAGTTCTATCAATAAAGATCGAGAACCAAAACCTAGTCATTGTGGTTGTATACAAGCCACCAGATGCAACCTCCCAACAGTTCAAGGAACAGCTACTGAAAATCGATTACTGTTTGGAAAACCTTCCAGCTCCATCCCCAAACATCTTACTGCTTGGTTATTTCAACTTAAGGCATACAAAATGGAAGAATGTAGCAAATAATGTTATAGCTGAAACAATCCCCGGAGGTAGCGCAGATGAAAGGTCACACACACATGAGCTACTAAGTCTCTGCGAAAAACACACCTTAAGCCAGCAGATAGTGGAGCCAACAAGACTAGAAAACACACTTGACCTTATCTTCACAAATAATGAGGACCTGATAAGAGACATAAGAATATCAAAAACAACTAATTCCGATCACAATCTAATCGAAGTCCAGACGTACATGCATAGGGGTCCTGAACAGCAGAATGCATGTACCTGTGAAGGTGTCTTCACAAAATACAAGTTCAACAACAAGAACATCAACTGGGACCAGGTAAACCATGTCCTAAACGAAACATGTTGGGAAGATGTCTTAAATGACATGGATCCAAATCAGTGCCTTGAAAGGATCAACTTCCTGGTAGCCGAAGCATGTTCTAGGCATATTCCCCTAAGAAAGAAGAAGAGCAGGAGTAAACTGGAGAGAAAAAGACGCTCCCTCTACAGAAGACGACGAAGAGTCACTGAGCTCCTCAGGAGTGCTAGAATATCTGAAACACGATAGGAGGCGCTGACCAGGGAAGTGGAAACTATCGAACTTAAGCTAAATGACTCTTACAGGAACCAGGAGAGGCAGGAGGAGCTTAAAGCTATTAGTGAAATTGAAAGAAATTCAAAATATTTCTTTTCATATGCCAAAAACAAGGCAAATACCACATCTAGTATCGGGCCCTTACTCAGACAGGATGGGACTTACACAGACGACAACAAGGAAATGAGTGAAATATTGAAATCCCAGTACGACTCTGTGTTTAGTGAACCACTAATCGGTCTGAGGATCGACGACCCAAATGATTTCTTCATGAATGAGCCTCAAAACTCCATAAATGTATGCCAGATTTCCGACATTACCCTAACTCCGATAGATTTCGAAAAAGCCATTGACAACATGCCTATGCACTCAGCCCCGGGCCCAGACTCGTGGAACTCTGTTTTCATTAAGAACTGCAAGAAACCCCTCTCGTGTGCCCTAAGTACACTATGGAGGAGGAGCTTGGACATGGGTGAAATTCCACAGTCACTTAAAACAACGGATATAGCCCCGCTCCATAAAGGTGGCAGCAAAGCATTAGCTAAGAACTATAGACCAATAGCTCTGACGTCCCACATCATAAAAATCTTTGAAAGAGTGCTAAGAAGCAGGATTGCAAATCACCTGGATTCCCAAAATCTGCACAATCCAGGGCAACATGGGTTCAGGGCAGGTCGCTCCTGCTTCTCACAACTACTGGATCACTATGACATGGCCTTGGATGCACTGGAAGAAAATAAGAATGCAGATGTAATATACACAGACTTTGCAAAAGCATTTGACAAATGCGATTATGGCGTAATAGCCCATAAAATACGTGCTAAAGGAATAACTGGGAAAGTGGGGAGATGGATCTTCAACTTCCTAACAAATCGAAAACAAAGAGTAGTGGTCAACAGAGTTAAATCGGAGGCTGCCATAGTGAAGAGCTCTGTTCCACAAGGCACAGTACTCGCCCCCATCTTATTCCTTATCCTCATATCAGACATAAACAGAGATATACACCACAGCACCGTATCATCCTTTGCGGATGATACTAGGATCTGCATGAGGCTGTCATCTGCTGAGGACGCGGTTAACCTCCAAGAAGATATAAACAAAGTTTTCCAGTGGGCAACGGTAAACAATATGATGCTCAATGAGGACAAATTCCAACTACTCCGTTATGGAAAACTGGAGGAGATAATAACTAGAACAGAGTATACTACTGACTCCGGCCATACAATAGATCAGAAAAATAATGTAAGGGACCTGGGAGTAGTAATGTCTGAGGATCTCACTTTCAAGGATCACAACAGTGCCACGATCGCACGTGCAAAGAAAATGATAGGATGGATAATGAGAACTTTCAAAACGAGAGATGCCAAGCCCATGATGATCCTTTTCAAATCACTTGTTCTCTCTAGGCTGGAATACTGCTGTACATTAACATCTCCATACAAAGCAGGTGAAATCGCAGATCTAGAGAGTGTACAGAGATCCTTTACTGCACGTATAAGTTCTGTCAAGCACCTTAACTACTGGGAACGCTTGGAAGCACTTGACTTGTACTCGTTGGAACGCAGGAGGGAGAGATATATCATAATCTACACTTGGAAAATCTTGGAAGGAATGGTCCCAAATCTGCACACAGAAATCACTCCCTACGAAAGTAAAAGACTGGGCAGGCGATGCAAAATGCCGCCAATAAAAAGTAGGGGCGCCATTGGTACACTAAGAGAAAACACCATAAGTGTCCGGGGCCCAAAACTGTTCAACAGCCTCCCATCAAGCATTAGGGGAACATGGGGAGAAGATCCTTAATATACATCAAAATTCTCTAGGCATACAACGAGAGCTAAGGTTTTTCTATACTTGAATAATGAATTTGGTGTTTCTTTAACTTAGAAAAAAAAATAAGAAACAGGTTGTAATAGGTCAGAATTTGGAGCCTTCTGTAACAATGCGGCTCCCAAAGCATACGCACTGGCATCTATTTGTAAGTGGAATGGTTTATTAAAATCAGGACTTAGCAATACTGGGGTAGAGGATAGTAATCTTTTTAAACGATTAAAAGCAATTTCACAGTCCTGAGTCCATGAAAACTTTGTTTATGGACTTGTTAATTCAGTTAGGGGAAAAGCTACCTGTGCAAAATTCGGACAGAACCGACGGTAGTAACCGCCAACTCCTAAAAATCTTGATACGCTTTTCCTATCCTTAGTGGTAGGAAATTCTAAGAGGGCCTTTACTTTGGCGTTCAAAGGAGCGACTTCACCTTGTCCAATCCGAAATCCTAAGTATTTAATTTTCGTCTGGCAAAACTCACACTTGGACAAATTCACTGTAAAATTATGTTTACTTAAGGCGTCAAACAAGGCTATAAGCTGTCTAAGGTGTTGGGGCCAACTGTTGCTGTATACGACTAAGTCGTCTAAGTAAGCTTCTACTCTGTCCAATCCGCCCGTAAGTATGTTCATAATACGCTGGAACGTAGAGGCCGCGTTACAGAAGCCGAAGGGCATAACACAATACTTGTATAGGCCACCAGGTATCATAAAAGCCGATATCTCTTGAGCTCTTGGTGACAACGGGACTTGGTAATACCCTCTTAACAAGTCCAATTTACTGATATACTTAGCTCTGGAGACCTTGTCTATTAAGTCGTCAATTTTGGGTATTGGAAACCCATCAGGTACTGTTACAGCATTGACTTTTCTAAAGTCCGTGCATATACGGGAGGTCCCGTCTGGTTTGGGGACTAGAATGCACGGGGAGGCCCAAGGACTGTTACTTGGTTTTATCAACCCATGTGAGAGTAAGAAGTTCACCTCTGCCTCTAGCTCACCTTGTTTCTTGGGACTCACTCTGTAGGGAGATTGCTTGATTGGATTAGGTTCTCTGAGAGTAACATCGTGCACACCCAACGTACACGTTTTTGGGACGTCGTTGAATAGGTGGAGATTTGCCTTAATCAGGGATTTTATTTCGTGTCCTTTGTCCACTTCCAGATTTATCAGTAGAGAATTTAAATTCTTTAAGGCTGTCGAATTATTCAGAAGAACCGGTATTTCTATTATTTCATCCGAACTCACTGGAACCCGTTCTTGGTTCAGAGGCATTATAGTAGATATTGGAGAAACGATTCCTGAATAGGGTTTAAGTTGGTTAACGTGATACGTCCGTTGTGAGTTCCTCTTCTTCGGCATCCTTACCAAGTAGTTCACGTCACTTAGGCGTTTCACAATTTCTAAAGGACCTTCAAATTTGGGCTGTAGAGCATGTCCATGATGAAATCGTTGAACCAGAACTTGATCTTTTGGTTCAAATGAACGAAGTTTAGTTCGACGATCGTATTCCTCCTTCATCTTACTCTGTGCTTGTCGTGAGTTTTCGGCGGCCAATTCTCTAGCTAGGCTCAGGCGTTTTTTCATTAAGGTAGGAGAGCTCCTAAAAGTCGGTGTTTCTTCCCCGGTCCAAGCTTCTTTGAGAACCTGTACTGGTCCTCTAATTTGATGCCCATATATTAACTCAAATAGCGAAAACTTCAAGTTGTCTTGTTCGCTTTCTCTTAGGGCAAACAAGAGTAGTGGAATAACTTCATCCCAATCTTTGGAATACTGCAAACAATAGGACCTCATCATAATCTTCAAAGTTTGATGGAACCTTTCCACCACGCCTTGTGATTGGGGTCGATAGGCCGTCGCGTAAACCGTCTTGACCCCTAACTCAGCCAAGGCTTCACAGAAAAATTTTGAAGTAAAATTCGACCCTTGATCCGATTGAACTTCTCTTGGAAATCCAAAGTGAGAGAAGAACTTAATCAATGTTCTCACTGTTAGGCGAGCATTAATCCTCCTGAGAGGAACTGCTTCCAGGTACCTGGTGACGGTATCCATGATAGTGAACAGGAACTGGTTGCCCTGCCGAGTCTTGGGTAGCGGGCCGACACAGTCGATCACCAGACGTGAAAAGGGTTCGCCTCTTACTTGTATAGGGTTCAACGGCACAGGTAGTGGATTATGTGTAGGTTTGCCTACTAGTTGACACATGGAACAGCTTCTTACATACCGTTCCACTTCTTCCTTCATTTTTGGCCATGTGAAGTGCTTAGCAATTTTTCTAAAAGTCTTTTTTTGTCCCAGATGTCCACCTTGAGGACTGTCATGAGCAAACTTACATGCTAAATTTCTAAACGGGGTAGGCAAGACCACTAGATGATCACTTTTAAGAGATCCTAGTTTCTTTTTCAGTAAGTCCTTCTCCCAATAGTAAGAGCTGTCACTTTTAAGGGCTTCTTCTCCCGACACAGCAAGCTTCCTGATGTCACTTAAGGAGGGGTCTATTTGGAGTTCTCTTACTAGATCCTCCTTCGAGAATAATTCTATTTCAGAAACCACCGACTTAGGAACTGGTATCGGTTCCGGGTGGACTGTTGGCTCGAAACTCGAGCTTTCGATGAATATGTCTCCTACTCCTACGTCGACGTCGTCCATGACTTCCTCTGATACCAACAGAGAACGCGACTGTTTGGTCATTGCCCGGGTTACTACGCTCAGAGGAAAGAGGGTAGGTTCCATTCTTCGGGCTTCGATGATGCAATTTTCCTCGGTTGGATTTTCCATAACTATGGGCTCTTTCCATATTCCTTCTTCTGCTAAGTCGTTCCCAATCAATAGGTCTACATCTTTTATGGGAAAGTTAGTTGGAGACACTCCGATTGACGTCCAGCCTGTAAAAATAGGAGTTTCGACATATAACTTGTACAGGGGTACTCGCGTAGTGGAGCCACCATAAGTTTCCAACAGAGCGTCGAAACCCGTATATGATCCGGCGGGGAATGATAACAGTCCTTCTCTTAACAATGTTAAGTAGGACCCCATATCCCTAAAGGAATTTACTTGCAACAACTGGTTATCAGTAATTCCTACTTTGCTTTTGGAAAAGTAAGGACTCATAGCTCTTGACAAGTTTGACGATGATACCCATATTCTGCTTAGTCAACTAGGAGGATCTGTTCCTTTTCCTTGGGACAGAGCATCTACTCTTGGCTCGGACTTCCTTGGATGAGTCGTAGAGGATATGATTTGTGTGGACAATCTATAGGATGGACTCCTTCTCTGGTCCCTATCACGCTTAAAGCATTGTGATTTGAAATGTCCCAGCTTCGAACAGTACGAACACTTAATTTTTTCCCATGACCTATCTGGTCTATAGGATGGGCTCGATTGAATTTGGTGTTTTACTTTGGGTTTACTTGTTACACAGGAGTGAACGGGTTGGGTAGGTCACTTACCGAAAGGCTTCGCAGGTTCAGATCTCGTTGCTGGTTTGATAACCTGGCTGCTTTCAGATTGTACCAACCTCTGCAAAATCTCAAAGTTGTCTGCCAGAGCGGCAGTCTCTAACAACGTCGTTTGCAGATGGCCAACAAGATACTGGCGAACTCCCTCTGGAAAATTTGCATACAAATCTTCTAGGAACATTAATTGTGATAAATCTTTTAAAGTCGTGACCTGAGAAGCTCGACACCAACGTTCAAATGCCACTGCTTTCCCTCGGGCAAAATCTAAATAAGTTTGTCCTGTTTGCCATTTCATGGAACGAAAAGCTATTTGGTAACTAATAGGGAGCATGTCATATGCTTCTAAAATAGTTCTCTTTACTATGTCATACTGGACATAAAACTCATATGGTAAGGAGGCGACACAAGACTGCGCCTTTCCATATAGAGTTGTGTGCAGCAATGTGGCCCATTTGTCTTTGGGCCAGCCCATTGAACGTGCCTGACTCTCAAAAAATTCAAAGAATTCATCTAAGTCTGTTTCGTTAAACTTAGGTACCATCAGAGCTGCTTTATGTAAGTCAAACCCGGTTACAGTGCTCTTCACATCTCTTTCTTCCGGAACTCCCTTCTGCTTTGTTTCAAAACGAAACCTTTCACGCCTAAATTCTTCCTCGTTTAGATGTCTTCTAGCTTCGATTTGAGAGTTTTGTAATAGTAATATGCGTTTTATTCTCTCTAGTTGTTCGGACGTGAAATTCCCAAGAGGTAATGACACCGAGGGGAATTCGGGCGTCTTCTCCGGAAGTATTTTGGGATGAGCACCAGTCCTAAAATTATACCCATCATTTGACTGAGGGTTCGTTCCAACCACCGATACATACTCCAGGGAAATGAACGGGGGAGAGCTTTGAGACTGGACTGAGTAGTAAGGCCTTGTAAACCCTGGTTCAACTTCATTATTTAAGGCAGTTCCCGTCCGTGGGATTTCTACTTCCTCGAACTGAGAAATAAAACTATCTTCAGAATCTAATTCTGGCATTGCTTGGGATTTCGAAAATAATCTATCCTTAATTAGGGACCTAAGAGTCTCTGCACTATGGTATCTATTATAAGGTATATCTGTCTACCTATTTGCCAACACGTCTGTAATTTTAAAGTGTCAAGAGTAGCCTCTGTTAATTCATCTAATAATGACTAAATTTCTGGATCCATTTTCTTAATTCTCGCAAGAGAGCTTAATTTTAATGCAAAACAAATATGTACTTCAGGGTAAGTAGCTCCCGGACAGACAACCCATTTGTTACGACTTAATCTTCACCGTAACAATAGGGGCACAAATAACTCCTTTTTTTTTTGTTAGTTTTATTTTATTACCAATCATTTAGTTTCATTGGTATTTGGTTAGTGAATTAAAATAACCACAAGCAATTATAAATGAAATACTATACAGCAAGAAACCCAATCTTACGTTCAAATTCTCATTAACAGAGTATAATTCAATAATTTCAATTAATAATCTACTAATCTCACCATTTAACTCTTTTAGAAAGGTCTGAAGTAACGAAATAGTTATCTTTCATAAGTGACATGAATTACCAGACTTCAGGAAACTAATGGCAAAGGCAAGACAAAAGACTTGATTTAAAGTTTTAGTTTTAAGCTAAGAGCTTTGGGTTGAAGACCTGTACCGAGTCAGAGCTAGGAGCTGACTGACTCGCTCAACTACTCCATAGTATGACTTCAGCTCGGCCAGAAGACAACGCGTGGTGTCAATTCTAGAACCACCAATTGGTCACTACAGTAGTGGTTACACATTCGTAATGCCTAACCTAATAATAATATAATACAATATAATACAATGAGAGTACTTTTGATGATTCATACTGTACCCGATAATAATATACAGTCGAACCTGCTTTATCTAGCTAGTAATAAAGTGGTTCGCAATATATTATTATAGAACTTATTTTAACCAGGTCTTTTATTTTTGTATATAATGGAGTGAAGTAGGGGCGCATAACAGTCCTTGACTATCCAAGAGTTCAACCCAACCTTTGAATATTTACCTGGCAAATCAAATGTAGTCACAGATGCTTTATCTCAACATAGTATAGTAATGGCTGATCATCCATTTACTTCTGAGGACATAAAGAATGCTCAAAGAACAGATCTCATGTTGTCTGGTGCGATTCGATTCCTGGTACAGGACGATCAGACTCTCTCTGTGAAGCCAGCAGTACCCATCAGCGACTTTGTCATGAACCAAGAGTTACTGTATCACAGCAGAGCTGGGTACTCCTAGCAGAAGGGTATGCCAGATAGTAATTCCACAGTTACTAGTGAATGTAGCCACGCAATTAGTTCATGATGTACCAGGTGTTGCACACCCTGTAATGGATTGTTCTGCAAAATAAGACAGATTGAAATGCTTTTGGCTTCATATGGCAACAGATATTTCTGAGAATGTTAAGAAATGTACTGTGTGTATGCAGCATAAAGGTAATGTTAGTGGTTCTAATCCAATCCAGGTGTATCCTACTACTAGCAAACCTTGGGAAAGAATTGTACTAGATTTGTTAACTAATTTCCAATGTTCCCTCCATGGCAACAACCTTCTGTGTGTTAAGGTTGACTGTTTCACCAGATATTGTGAGTTAGTTGCTATTGCAGATAAGACTGCCAAGATAGTACTAAAGCATTTAAGAAATGCATAATCTGCAGGCATACAACTCCTAAGTCCCTAGTAACAGATAATTGAGGTGAATTCTGTAACGAGATTCTTGAAGAGTTATGTACTTTGTACAAGATTTCTAAATCGACCATTGTTCCTCACCATTCTGCCAGTAATGGTCTAGCGGAAGGAACAAATAAAAAAGTGTGTTGAGAGCCACGATAGCACAACCTGGGATGAAGTTATATCTGATGTTCAGTGTGCCGTAAATTCTGCTTACAGTACTTCTTTAGGTGACACTCTACATTATTCACTGTATGGTGTAAATGAATTGTCCGCATCGCTGTTGGGCCGTGCGGACGCACTGCGCAGTAGCTCCCACTATCCTGGTTTCTGCGCAGCTTTCCCTGTTCAGACATGGCGGAGTACACCGGCAGGAGGATTAACACAGTCTGCATTGAGCTGTTGAGGGGTTCTCTGAGCCCTGCTACGATGAACGTCGTTCTTCCTGCAATTATTAGGGATTTATATGGTATCCCTAACGAGGAACTGTATGGTGTGGCCCTTAATGGGGTGAAACGAGTATTTGTGAAGTTCCTGAGGACTAGCTACTACAGCAGTGTGGTGGAGCAGTACCAGGAACGCCGAATGTGCCTCAACTCGACGATGGATGTGTGCTTGCATGACGTGTCTACTTACTATACGTGGGTACGAGTGAGGAATGTACCCTTTGAGGCAACTAAGTTTGGTATAATGGAAGTTTTTAGCAAGTATGGAGTCATTCATGAAGCCAGAGGTGGGGTATGGAGGGATGGACCATATGAGGGCCTCCCGGAAGGGTCATACAACATCAAGATGACCCTCAAGACGCCTATACCTTCGTATGTCATGTTGACAGGCACCAGAAATCAGGTATATGTGTCGTATGTGGGGCAAAGGAGAACGTGTCGTCTTTGCGGCTCTTATGATCATATAGCGGCGCAATGTGCACGTAGAGTTGCCCCGGGGGTTTCAGCCCCGGTGGAGGACGTCCAGCAAACGAGTGTGGTGGCGGCGGCGAAGACTGGGACTCCTCTATGGAGTGAGGAGGTGGAGAAGGAGGGTGAACAGATGGGGACGTGTGTCACACTCCCGGTGGAGGAGGGAGTTCCTACTCCAACGCCTGTGGTGGTGGAGGAAGTGGGGGAGTCGACACAGGAGGTGTCCTTGGAGTCAGTGCTCCAGGAATTCTTGGAGGAGGCCGTGGTAGGAGAGGACATGGATGGACGGACCAGTGAAACGCAGCAATTGCAAGGGCTGAGTGAGAAGTCGGAAGTAGCAGGGAATACTGGAAAGGATATACTTGTAGTGGCAGAGGTACACAGGGAGGATGTACCTGAGGAAGAGGTGGCTTTGGTAGGCAGTTCTAGGAAGAGGCCAGTGGGGTTGACTGAATTAGATGATGTTTTAACACCTGGGCAAAGACCAGGTAAGAAGGCATGGGCAGAGGTGGTCCGTAAATCCCCTACAGGGGGGGGAGTACAGGGAAAATCGGGGGAGAGACAAGGGGGGGTAGGGGGTTCTATTAAAAAGAGTAATAAGGAAAGTGTGAGCAGCTTGAAGGGAAGTGTGAGTAAGCCACAGCGACACAGAGGTAAGCCGCCTCTCCCTGACCATTCAGGTGTGTAACGATAAATGCTAATGGCCTAAAAACTGAGGTAAAAAGGGTCTGGTTGGAGTGGTTCCTCAAAAGGTACGACGTTGATGTTTGTTTCCTACAGGAGCATAACTATAAGTCAGGTAGTGAGTTGAGATTGAGAGGATATAAGTTGTTTGTAAGCATGGCAACGCTTTTAAAGGGCGGAGTGGCTGTTTTAGTAAAGGAGACCAGTCCATTGCGAGTCATGGGGTGGGAGGAGGGGGGTGGGGGGAGGGTTGTTCGGGTGGATGGGTGGTGGGGGCAGAGTAGGGTATGTTTTGTGGGAGTTTATATGCCTGCGATTGGTAATGTAAGGATAAAATCAGATTTTGTTCGTGACGTTTTGTTATATTATCTCAGGGGTTTACCTTCCATAGCGATAATTGGAGGTGATTGGAATTGTGTGATTAGGCATGTAGACGTAGTACCTAGGGGGGCGGGGTGCGTGTTGGGTGTCTTAAGGGATGCTTTGTGCGATGTCGGGGTGGTAGATGTGGTTGGCAGGGGGGGGTATCAGGTTGAGCATACCTATGTACAGGGGAGTTATGAGGCAAGGTTGGATAGGATTTATGTGAGGCAGGGGATAGGAGTGGAGAGAGTTAGAACAGTGGACGTGGGTTTATCAGATCACAGAGCAGTGTTGGCTGACCTTAGGGTGGATGGTATTCCGAGAATATATCAGAGCTATTGGAAATTAAATGTGAGGCTTTTACAGGAGGAGGATCAAGGTCGGTCTTTTCAGTCATGGTGGAAAGGCTTTTGGGAGGCTAGGGATGAGGAGGTGGAATTGCTAGATTGGTGGGAGTTGCAGGCAAAGGTGAAAATTGTAGAATTTTTTAGGAAGAGGGGCAGGGAACGGGCACGCTGGAGGTTTGGATTGCAGAATTATTTAGAGGGTCAGTTGAATGATTGTTATGCGGGGGGGGGGGGTAGGGAGGGAGTGGAAGGAGATATGGGGGAACTTAGGAGTCGTTTAGTAGAGATGCATAATGAACGTTTTGATGCACTCAGGGTCAGGGCAGGATTGGAGGACGTACTAAAAGGTGATAAGCCAACCGGGTATGTTCTCAGAAAATTCAAGGACAGACAGTTGAGGAATACCGTGGCGCATATTGTTGTGGAGGGTGGGGAGGGTTATGTGAGGGGACAGGGCCTCACTGACACAGATTCTATCAGTAGGTATGCTGATTATTGGTTTACGGAGAAATGGAAGAGAAGGGGAGGGGTGGGTGGGTTAGAAACATTTAGAGGGATGAGGGTTTCGCAGGGTATGGGGCAGGGGGATCGGGAGTTGGAGGGAGGCATTACGGGGGACGAGGTGGAGGAAGTGGTGAATGGGTTGAGTCAGGGGAAGGCACCGGGAATAGATGGGTTATCTAATGATTTTTACAAAGCACATTGGGAGGTACTGAGGGAATGCCTAGTGGCGGTTCTGAATTATATGTTGAAATGGGGCAGAATGGCGCAAACACAGAGAACTGGGGTCGTTGTCTTGGTGCCAAAGAAGGGAGGAGAGGAGAAGGGTTTGGGAGATTATCGTCCGTTGTCGTTAATGTGTACGGATTACAAAATTTTTGCGAAGGTATTGGGGAACAGGTTAAAGAAGGTAATTGGGAGTAGCGTACATGGGGGTCAGTATGGGATTCTGGGACGGACTATGAAGAATGGGCACAGTGTGATAAGGGATTTTATAGAGAACTGTCAGGGAGGGGGTGTCCTTGGGTTGGATTGGGCTCAGGCATATGACTGTGTGAAGAGGGACTTTTTGTGGGACTGTTTGGAAAAATTGGGTTTTGGAGGGGGGGTCGTGAGGTGGGTGCGCATTCTGTATGAGGGGGCTGTCATGAGGGTGCAGGTTAATGGTAAGCTGGGGGGGCGGTGATGATGGAACAGGGATTAAGGCAGGGTTGCCCGCTGTCACAGTTGCTCTTTGCATGCGTGCAACATCCTTTTTTTGAGGCTGTGGACGACGCATTGCGGGAGGTGGGGGGGAAGTATGGGGGGCATAGTAGGTTATGTGGATGATACAACTGTGTTAGTTATGAGTGGGGAGGATTTACGAAGGGTGGGAGAGGTCATTAGGAGTTTTGGGCGTGTTTCAGGAATGGTAGTTAATTTAGCAAAGTCTAGGTTATTGGAAGTAGGAACATGGGTTGGGGGGAGATTGGGGGAGGAAATGGGATGGACGGTTTGTGACAGAATTAGGGTGTGTGGGATATGGTATATGAGGCAATTGCAGGAATGTAGGAGGATTAACTCAGAAGCAGTCACGAGTAGGGTTATAGGCAAGTTAAAAGGTTTGAGGGCCAGTGAAGTGGCGTTACAGCAGAGGGCGTTGGTAATTAACTCGGTGGTGTATAGTAAGGTCTGGGGTGTAGCGGAGGTGTTCCCCTTGGGGGTGCAGGATATACAGGAAATACAGAGGAGGGTGTTGAGGTTTGTGTGGGGGTTTGGGAGGGCCTGGTTGTCCAAAGATGTGGTCATGACGGAGGTGAAAAGGGGGGGACTAGGTTTGTTGGCCTTAGGGCCTAGGGTAATGGTATTATATATTAAGCAGAGGTATCTAAGGGTGGGGGGGGAGGGGGGTGTTAGGGTGGATAGGGTGATGAGGGATGCTAGAAACTGGTGGAGTGGTAGGGATTTGAGAAAGTGTGAAGATGTAATAAGATTCATGTTGGCAGTGGGGCAGGTAAAAAGGTTGAAGGTAAACGCAGTGGTGGGTGTGGTGTGGGGAAGGGGTGTATTGCAGGGGGCCGCAGTATACCCCATGTATAACTGGAGGGTCATATGGAGGGAGTTCAGGAAGCTTAGGATACCAGCAAGGGTTAGGGAGTTGGTGTACCGTTTTCTAATGGGTGTGGTGGCATCTAAGTATATGTTGCATAAGATGGGGTTGGTTAGAGAGGCAACATGTTTATTCTGTGGGGAGGAGGAGACGGCATATCATGTGGTATATTTTTGTTCATCTTTGGAAGTGGTGAGAGTCTGGATGGCGGGGGTTATTAGGCTGTTGGGGGGGATGGAGTTGGTCTTTGCTTTGATCGTTGTCGATGGATGTTAGTGGGGTAGCAAGCGAAGTGGGCAGGGCTTTGATGTACGTTATGGCAGATTATTTGCATGTTTCTTGGGGTATGAGGCAGATTTCAGGGCAGTTGAGGATAAAAGCGTTAGCAGCGCGGTTTTATAGGACAAGGTGTAGGAATAGGTTAATATATGGGGGGAAATGGGAATCAAGTTTTTCGATAGGTTATCGTAATTTTACTGTAGCACAGCTTCTAAGGGAACAGGGGGGGGGCGCGGGTAGAGTCTCTTTTATTGTGAGGGGGGGGGGGGGAAGGGTTGGCTAGCAGTGGGGAAGGTGGTGTGGGGGTGAGATAGTGAGAGCATATATTTATGAAATGGTTATGTTCCTGCAGAGATTTTTGATATCGGCGATCAGTACCTTGGATACATAGTCATACATGGATTGCCTTGCATTGCATATTTTGGTTGGGTATATTATTGCATTCACTATCGAGGAGAGGTGGCTTAAGTGGCTGTTATGGCTTTTTAGGTCAAGTAGTACTGAACACGTGCAACACTGATATTGTCAGTGAATAGCAGTAATTCTTTTTATTAACATTGAGAAGGGTTTTAAAATATAAAATAAAGCAAGGAACACTGTAGTCAAGTACGTTAGTATAGAATGATGCTTATTTTGTAGGTTTAACATGTAGCTGCAAGTACTTCCCATATTGGCCTTGTGGATTAGCTTTTCTTTAGATATAATTAGTATACAAGTATTTCCTTTATAACGGTACTTCTTTATAGAAGAAGGATTGTAATATCTTTGCACACGTTAATGTGACGAATATGACTGTCAAGGATGTTTAATTGTGTTTCAGATAGGGAGATTAGGATTTTGTGTTCAGTTATTAACAAGTTTGATCTTAAGCTAGGAGTTAGTTAGTGGTAGGGGTGTACCTGTTTGGTATTTCATGAAGGGGTTTCTTTTTATTATTCGCCCCGTCCTTGTGAGGGGAGAACCCATTTGATATGTTACAATGATAATTATAGTCTTGGTTTATATTAAACATTTACATAGGTTGTTTAAAGTTGAGGTAACATGAAGTGTATTCTTTAATTTTATGTGTAAAATCCATGTCATACAATGATGTACTGGCAGTTTGAATTTCTTTGTTGTTGTTTTATTATTATTGATATTAGATATTGTGGGTGTATATTCTTCCAATTATACAAGTGTGTGTGTATGGTAACATAATGTACATATCTGGGTTGCTATGTACTTTTATATTTTTGTTGTGGTTTATGCATAACCAATTTCTGTAATTCTCATTAAGGTTTAATGAGGTAAGGGCATACCGTGATTGTTAGGTTACTTAAGGGTTTTTTCTCAAAACGGTGCATGCATATATTTTTTGTATGCACTGGCATTATTAATTATTGTTAAAAGGGGGTTTGGTAGGTCATGTTGTTGGATGTGTAAATGGTGGTAATACACCTACGGGTAACGGTTTATTTAAGTACTGGGATTGTGTGGTAGAGGAATTTTTGTTAATATCCAGTATAGTTCTTATTATTAATCACTTATACGTCCTTGTAAATACGTGTGATATTCTTTGGATTATATAGGTAGTATTCATGAATTTATTAAATCCACCTGTATGTTCGGGTGTGGGTTGCCTTCGTGTAGAACGTGGAATTGTTGTTTCATTTTTAATGGATAACATGTCTTAGTTTATGTACCGTATGCATAGCATACATTTAAATATGTATTGTGTTTTCCAAATAAAATATAAAAAAAAAAAACTCCTAAGTCCCTAGTAACAGATAATTGAGGTGAATTCTGTAACGAGATTCTTGAAGAGTTATGTACTTTGTACAAGATTTCTAAATCGACCATTGTTCCTCACCATTCTGCCAGTAATGGTCTAGCGGAAGGAACAAATAAAAAAGTGTGTTGAGAGCCACAATAGCACAACCTGGGATGAAGTTATATCTGATGTTCAGTGTGCCGTAAATTCTGCTTACAATACTTCTATAGGTGACACTCTACATTATTCACTGTATGGTGTAAATGGGCACTTACCATACAAGTTGTTATATTCTAACCCAAAACCAAACTACAAACGGGCTTCCACATGGAAAAATTGTCATTTTTGTGGAAATTGGTGTCACGCCCCTTGTGCAGATATCCAAGAACTAGCTACAAGCAGTATTAAAATAGGGAAGTGTTTTTGGGTATGCCCAAATGAGATAAATCTGTGGACTAAAATCACAAGGGTATCAAAAGAGGATAACATCAAAGCTGCTTTCATAGAAAACCTGGAAGCTTTCTACAACAGATGGGAACATAAAAAGTCTGGGCTGAATGGTACTGCCCTTGATACTGGCCATGTAGTCAGAAACTGTAAGGCTGGAGGTGATGTCCTGGTAGTCAGTGAATGTGGGGCTGATAGCGCTGTCCTGGGAGACAGTAATGGTGAAGCTGGAGGTGCTGTCCTGGGAGAAAGTAATGGTGAAGCTGGAGGTGCTGTCCTGGGAGACAGTAATGGTGAAGCTGGAGATTTTGTCCAGGTAGTCGGGAATTATACGCAGGAAGGAATACATATAAATGACCTCATAGGGAACAGGAGCCGTAGTGGGGAAACAAGTGTAGTCAAAAATAGGATAAAACCAATATTGCAAACTAGAAATACAACAGGAAATAGCAAACAAGAGGACTCCACTAGCAATAGTGAGGATATATTACCAAAAACAACTGGTGGGAGCTCCATTGTTGGTGCTAGGGAGGATAGGAATAAGACAGGGAAACATGCACCAACAGGGAATACAGTCACAGAAACCCAAGGCAAACGGAAACCAAGCCTGTGCACATCCTATGCACTTGGTATCTGCAGACATGGGAAATCTGGAAAAACAGACAGTACGTGCAACTATGACCACCCTAGAAAATGCCGTGCCCATATGAAAACAGGAAAATGCAAACTCCCTTCCTGTAAGCTTTTTCACCCTGAAATGTGTACCTCTTCAGTATAGGAAAGACTGTGCTATAACTTAAATTGCCAGGCACACCATCTAAAGGGGGCAAAAAGATACAAAACATCCAGGCCATGGGAAAACCTGGGTAGCCACAGCCACTCAAGAGGGAGAGGTTTTTTAGTGCCAGGAAGGAAAAAAACTGGCAGGAAATGGCAGAAATCGTACACCAAATCCAGTCATTCCTGGAGTGGAACCACAGTCGATGGCCTCCACTCCAAACCAACAGATACAGATACTAATGCCGGAAAAAAAATCCCCCCCCCA
Source organism: Cherax quadricarinatus (assembly GCF_038502225.1). Taxonomy (NCBI): domain Eukaryota; kingdom Metazoa; phylum Arthropoda; class Malacostraca; order Decapoda; family Parastacidae; genus Cherax; species Cherax quadricarinatus. The sequence goes on along the minus strand of NC_091346.1, from coordinate 11,566,784 downwards.
GTACCAACAATACCACCAGTCCGATGACATTCTTCTTTGCAAATATACAGGGTCTAAAGCCAGCAACAAACAACAAAATACCTTTCATCCGTGGACTGCTTGCAGAGGCAAAGGCAATATTCGTGGCTTTCACTGAGACCCACATAAAGGATCACATGGACAACGAAATATGGATCCCAGGTTACAACCTATACAGATGTGACAGAGTGAACAGGCAAAAGGGGGGGGGCGTTGGCCTGTACATTGCAGAGTCACTTGTTTGCACAGAACTGCTTAATGCCTCAAATGATGTAGTGGAAGTTTTAGCAGTAAAGGTCGAGAACCAAAACCTAGTCATTTTGGTAGTCTACAAGCCTCCGGATGCAACATCCCAGCAATTCCAGGAACAGCTGTTAAAAATTGACCACTGTCTGGAAAATCTTCCAGCTCCTGCACCCAACATCTTGCTCCTGGGGGATTTCAACTTAAGGCACCTAAAATGGAGGAATATAGCAAATAATATTGTTGCAGTAATAACACCAGGAGGCAGCTCTGATGAAAACTCACACTCACACGAGCTTTTAAATCTCTGCACAAAATTCAATTTAAACCAGCAAATAATAGAGCCTACTAGACTGGAGAATACACTAGACCTCATCTTCACTAACAATGATGATCTGATAAGAAATGTCACCATATCAAAAACAATATACTCAGATCACAACATAATTGAGGTTCAGACATGAATGCGTGGAGCCCCAGACCGACATAATGAGATTAGTCACGAGGGAGCATTCACCAAATTCAACTTCAATAACAAAAACATAAAGTGGGACCAAGTAAACCAAGTCCTAACCGATATAAGCTGGGAAGATATACTAAGCAACACAGACCCCAACTTATGCCTAGAACAGATTAACTTGGTGGCACTCGATGTACGCACAAGGCTTATTCCTCTAAGAAAAAGGAGGAGTAGATGTAAAATAGAAAGAGACAGGTGCTCCCTTTACAGGCGACGGAAAAGAATAACAGAGCGGCTAAAAGAGGCCAATATATCTGAAATGCGTAGGGAGACACTGGTCAGAGAAATAGCAAGCATCGAACTTAAGCTAAATGAATCTTATAGGAGTCAGGAATCGCGGGAAGAACTAAAAGCCATAAATGAAATCGAAAGAAACCCAAAGTATTTCTTCTCCTGTGCCAAATCAAAGTCGAGAACAACGTCTAGTATTGGGCCCCTACTTAAACAAGATGGGTCCTACACAGATGACAGCAAGGAAATGAGTGAGCTACTCAAGTCCCAATATGACTCAGTTTTTAGCAAGCCGCTAACCAGACTGAGAGTCGAAGATCAAAATGAATTTTTTATGAGAGAGCCACAGAATTTGGTTAACACAAGCCTATCCGATGTTATCCTGACGCCAAATGACTTCGAACAGGCGATAAATGACATGCCCATGCACTCTGCCCCAGGGTCAGACTCATGGAACTCAGTGTTCATGCAAGAAGCCCCTATCACGAGCCTTTTCCATCCTATGGAGAGGGAGCATGGACACGGGGGTAGTCCCACAGTTACTAAAAACAACAGACATAGCCCCACTCCACAAAGGGGGCAGTAAAGCAACAGCAAAGAACTACAGACCGATAGCACTAACATCCCATATCATAAAAATCTTTGAATGGGTCCTAAGAAGCAAGATCACCACCCATCTAGAAACCCATCAGTTACACAACCCAGGGCAACATGGGTTTAGAACAGGTCGCTCCTGTCTGTCTCAACTATTGGATCACTACGGCAAGGTCCTAGATGCACTAGAAGACAAAAAGAATGCAGATGTAATATGTACAGACTTTGCAAAAGCCTTCGACAAGTGTGACCATGGTGTAATAGCGCACAAAATGCTTGCTAAAGGAATAACAGGAAAAGTCGGTCGATGGATCTATAATTTCCTCACTAACAGAACACAGAGAGTAGTCGTCAACAGAGTAAAGTCCGAGGCAGCTACGGTGAAAAGCTCTGTTCCACAAGGCACAGTACTCGCTCCCATCTTGTTCCTCATCCTCATATCCGACATAGACAAGGATGTCAGCCACAGCACGGTGTCTTCCTTTGCAGATGACACCCGAATCTGCATGACAGTGTCTTCCATTGCAGACACTGCAAGGCTCCAGGCGGACATCAACCAAATCTTTCAGTGGGCTGCAGAAAACAATATGAAGTTCAACGATGAGAATTTTCAATTACTCAGATATGGTAAACACGAGGAAATTAAATCTTCATCAGAGTACAAAACAAATTCTGGCCACAAAATAGAGCGAAACACCAACGTCAAAGACCTGGGAGTGATCATGTCGGAGGATCTCACCTTCAAGGACCATAACATTGTATCAATCGCATCTGCTAGAAAAATGACAGGATGGATAATGAGAACCTTCAAAACTAGGGAGGCCAAGCCCATGATGACACTCTTCAGGTCACTTGTTCTATCTAGGCTGGAATATTGCTGCACACTAACAGCACCTTTCAAGGCAGGTGAAATTGCTGACCTAGAAAATGTACAGAGAACCTTCACGGCGCGCATAACGGAGATAAAACACCTCAATTACTGGGAGCGCTTGAGGTTCCTAAACCTGTATTCCCTGGAACGCAGGCGGGAGAGATACATGATTATATACACCTGGAAAATCCTAGAGGGACTAGTTCCGAACTTGCACACGAAAATCACTCACTATGAAAGCAAAAGACTTGGCAGACGATGCAACATCCCCCCCATGAAAAGCAGGGGTGTCACTAGCACGTTAAGAGACCATACAATAAGTGTCAGGGGCCCGAGACTGTTCAACTGCCTCCCAGCATACATAAGGGGGATTACCAACAGACCCCTGGCAGTCTTCAAGCTGGCACTGGACAAGCACCTAAAGTCGGTTCCTGACCAGCCGGGCTGTGGCTCGTACGATGGTTTCGTGCAGCCAGCAGTAACAGCCTGGTTGATCAGGAGGCCTGGTCACAGATCGGGCCGTGAGGGCGTTGACCCCCGGAACTCTCTCCAGGTAAACTCCAAGTAAACTCATACCAGGTTAGCTTGAGGTGCCTTCAGAGGAATTCGAGAAACACTTCATAAATCAACAGCAGAACTTAAAAACCACTAATACTCGAGCAAAGTCAACCAAAATTTAAGTAGGTTCGAGAGTTATGCTGATTAACTTGAATGAAACATCTGCAATGCCTAAGCTTCATCAAAAGTTTGTTGGTCCTTATTGAGTAGTTGAACATGTCAGTGGCAATTAGTATAAAGTTAGAGAAATTAATACTAGTCAGTATATAGAATCACATTTAGATCATATGAAGCTCGTATGTGATGATGACGAGGTTCATGACATTCAGACAACTGTGACAGACTCTGACAATCCTCCTGACTCAGTACCTGACTCAGTACCAAGTTGGACCGAAACGTCGTCGTAAGCTTCTCTCTTTTATGTGCAGGTTATTTGTGTATGACTCAGTACCCTCTACCTTTAACAACCAGACAGGTGAACAATCTGATTGTCATTATTCCTTAAATGCACGACAAGTATTGAGAAATCCTCAAGTTTCAGTTGTAAATGCCAATTCAGATCCTCCTCAGCTATGGCATGTGTTAGCCATTGAAACAGAACTTGACCCCCCCGTCCCGAGATGATGAGATGTTCAGTTTGTGTGTGTTCACGTTCTCTTTGAATTCTGAAAATTAACAGTAAAAGACTTGTGTGTACCAAGTCTGCCTTTTCTGTTAAACAATTTCTTCTTTGTATATATACTTCTTCAGAATCCATAGATCACATGAATACAGAATGTTCTTTTTCCCTTTGTTGATCTCTTTTGTTTATATGTTTACCTGGAGTTTACCTGGAGAGGGTTTCGGGGGTCAACGCCCCCGCGGCCCGGTCTGAGACAAGGCCTCATGGTGGAGCAGGGTCTGATCAACCAAGCTGTTATTGCTGGCTGCATGCAAGCTGACATATGAACCACAGCCCGGTTGGTCAGGTACTGACTCTCGGTGCCTGTCCAGTGCCTTTTTGAATACAGCCAGGGGTCTATTGATAATCCCCTTTATGCATGCTGGGAGGCAATTGAGCAGTCTTGGACTCCAGACACTTATTGTGTTGTCTCTCAGTGTACTCATGGTGCCCCTGCTATTCACTGGGGGAATGTTGCATCTCCTGCCGAGTCTTTTGCTTCCATAGGGAGTGATTTTTGTGTGCAGGTTTGGTGCCAGTCCCTCCAGGACCTTCCAAGTGTATATTATCATGTATCTCTCTCGCCTGCATTCGAGGGAATAAAGATGAAGGACCATTGATTCTATCATTTACAATGATTTGTGATACATCAAAATTTGTAGTGCATTACAGTCAGTAATCATCCTTATGTATATTTCCTTATGTTCAATTGTTGTGTACATTGATATTGTATAGAATCAGCCCAGAGCCATAATGCCTATGGTCTATCTGTATGTTGTGACACCATACGTTAGCATCGCTGAGTTGTCAGTAGTGTTACTGTGTACTTGTGTAGTATACTTAGATAATCCCAGCTACTTTATAGATAAGCTCCTTTCTAGCTGTGACGTCATGAGACCCCTCCCTTGAGAGCCACCAGCTAGAGGCCTTCCCTCAGTTCCACGTTAGGCATAGACTAGACTTGACAGGCAGGCCTGGGTAATTCTCAAGGGTCTTAATTATACACCTTCAAGACATCAATGTGTGTATTTCTTACTCTAATATTTCTTTATGAACCCCCACACAGTATTTCCTCCCCCCCTCTCCTTCTCTCTCTTCCTCTATCCCTCTTTCCACCTATCTCTCTTTTCCTCTGCCCCTCTTTCTCCCTACCTCTCCCTTTTTCTCCACCTATCTCTCTCTACCACTCTCTTTCTGACACACACACACACACACACACACAACACACAACACACAACACACACACAACACACACAAACAACACACACACACACAACATGCACACAAACACACACACACACACACACACTACATAACCTAAACCCATTAAAAATGAGGGCTCAGAGGGGAAGTTGAAGGCTCAAGGGATCAGAGGAAGATGGTTCTGGTATGGAAGAATGGGTGGAAGAGCAATGTAAAAGAGTGGAACAAGAGTGGAAGAACAAACTAAGTGAGCTTTTGGCAAAAATGGAGAAGAGTATGGAGGCAGAGAAGAAGAAATGGGAGTCACAGGCTGAAGCCACAGAAGCCAGAATATGGGCCCTAGAATATGAGGTATATATTCTGAAACAAACTGTGAAGCTATTGCCCAGAGCAGACATGGCATCTGAAGCAGGTACACTGGTCTTTAACAGGGAGCCCAACAGAAAGGAAGGAAACAAGACTTATGCTAAGGTCCTATCAGTCCACAAAGCAAGGCTAATAAATGTAGGGGGAGAGCTGTTAGGAGCAGGGAAAGCAGTAAGTGATGGGGAAAAAGTAGAGAAGGTGACAGGTTCCATGCAGAGGCACAACCAAGCCACCAAGAGTTACAGGAAAAAATAAGGGAGACACTGGCTATGTCCAAATGAGACACAGACAGAGGGAAATGCAATGAGAGTAGGAGAGGGAGAAGTCAGTGTTTATTCATGGTCTTCAGGAGAGCAAAGGGAGGAGATATAATGAAAGACATCAGAAAGAAAAACTGGATATTGATAACATCAAAGAAACAGGTGAGGAGGACATGACTGAGACAGGTAATTTCCAGAGAATAGGGGAGTACTTGAAGGGAAGAAATCGGCTGGTCAGACTGATTTTCAAGAGAAATGGTGCGGAACAGGATCCAGCAAGAGAAACCACAGCCGGAGGAATCCTTAACATACCAGAGGGTGTTCATAGCCAGCGACAGAACAAGACCAGAACGACATCAGCTGAGAGCGAAGACAGAAATGAAAGTGGCTAGGAAGGGAGACAAGGACAGAGCCAGCAGAGGACAACTAGAGCCAGGCAGAGCAGCAAGTGCAAGCACACACACAATCACCCTCAGAATCCCACAGCCAAAAATGCTATCCCAACACAAACCAGAATCCACACTTACAGCCTCCACCCTACACTACACTGTAGAATCCCATAGCACACTGCCGGGTCCCCCACCCCCACAGAATCCCCAGAACATAGTGTTGGAGAGGAAACTGAATGTATGGTACACCAATGCTGATGGAATAATGAATATGTGGGAGGAGTGGTACTAAAGAATCGGAGGCATTACCAAACATCATAGCTCTCACCAAAACCAGGCTCACAGTTATGTTAAATTTTAGCTTGCCTTATTTGGCAAGAAGAGCGAATAGCAATGCTATATGTAAAACTTGCGATTTTTTTTTAAATTTCAACGCACTTCTGGCCAAATAAAGCATCCATAAATTTGTGTATGCAATAATTTCTCAAAAATCATTCTGAGCCTAACGAAAAAAAAAAATATTTCAATGTGTTTATTATTAAATTATTGTAAACTTACCTAAAGTATATTTAGTTGGATTAGGCAAAATTTAATTGCACTTGTTATAATAAGGTTAAGTAAGTTTTCTAAGGTTCTTTTGGTACAAAAATATTAATTTTTACGTTAATATATATATATCTATATATATATATATATATATATATATATATATATATATATATATATATATATATATATATATATATATATATATATCGTGCCGAATAGGCAGAACTTGCGATCTTGGCTTAAATAGCAACGTTCATCTTGCCATATAGGACAAGTGAAAATTTGTGTATGCAATAATTTCTCCAAAATCATTCTGAACTTAACGAAATAAATATATTTCACTGTGTTTGTTTAGTATTAAATTACTGTAAACAAATCTAAAATATATTTAGTTGGGTTAGGTTAAAATAAATTGCTCTTGTTATAATAAGGTTAGGTAAGTTTTCTAAGATTTTTTGGTGCAAAATTAAAATTTTTTACATTAACATTAATGAAAAAAAAATATATCTTTAAACGCATAAAAGAAAATTTCAGAAAGGACTTAATTTTAAATGAGTTCTTGCTAATTGACCAGTTTTACATATTCCTCACGACACACACACACACACATATATATATATATATATATATATATATATATATATATATATATATATATATATATATATATATGTAGATATAGATATATATATATTATTTTAACCACGAACGACTGGTATTGATCAATAACAACACTGCTAGCCAAGGATTCGAACCCATGTTGTACTGACCTGCCTCATGGTAAGCGAGAACCAAAGGACCACCCAACCCTACAAGAATGGTGCAGCCAGCACAGAGCTAGTTGTTGGGCCGCCACCCGAGGGCATATGGAGGTGTGGAAGCTTCTAAGCTAATTTCATTCTCATCCCTGTTTGGTGTACTAGCCTCACGAGCAGTATTTACATATTATTGTAAAAACGAACGAGTGGTAGTTGTGTGCTGGCTAAGCCATTCTTGTAGGGATGGGTGGTCCTGTGGTTTAAAGCGTCATGTGGGTCTCGCTTACCATGAGGCAGGCCAGTACAACATGGGTTCGAATTCTTGGCTAGCGATATATATATATATATATATATATATATATATATATATATATCATATATTTGTGTTTACCTGGAGTTTACCTGGATAACGCCCCCGCGGCCCGGTCTGTGACCAGGCCTATATATATATATATATATATATATGTATATATATATATATATATATATATATATATATATATATATATATATATATATATATATATATATATATAATATTTCCAAGTACTGTATATAAGATTCGGTAATACTTGTTACTTTTTAATAAGGACTGCCAATGTGCTTGTCTAATATACTTACATTCGCTTCTCTGTGCTGGAGAGACAAATGCCTTGACTTGAGTAATAGCCAAACACTGGAGTTAAAGTCTGCAGTTGTCACCATTTGTATATTCTTATGAAGAGTATTGTGGGGAGAGTCTTCGTAAAATTAAAATCAAAACAAATGATCAGCAATGTGAGTTATATTGAAGATATCGACGAGTCGTGATGCAGGTTTTAACTATATGGATTAAGTAATGATGATCTAATAGTGAACTGACAGTGATGTCCAGCCGGTTTATCACCAGCAGTGTTTAGCTGGAAAGTACAAGTGCTTAGCCGAGGTTCAGAGTGTGAGCAGAGGGAGATTATTTTGCATTAGTTAAGGTTTTCATGTGTGATGAGGCATTTTGAGCAAAGAAATTGAGGATACAGTGATGGTTAAGCTCAACCTCTCAGTATCAGGCTTCCCGAGTTGGCTCTGGTTTACTGTACGATTCTTTCATTATAAATATTGATCAGTATTATTATTTCATTTTTGGTGACTGCTGACCTGGACCATAGTTTCCAATATTCATTTTTATTTACACAAAAATTTGCTATAAAATTTTTCAATGAAAATCAGGGAAAATTAGTCATTATCCAGAAAATTTTATCCTTGTTTTTTTCAATCATTCAAGACTTTCATATTATAAAATATATGTTGAGCATTATTCTTAGAAATATTTTTATAGAGTAGAACATTTAAAACCGAAATTGTCTAGCTAGAACAGGTAAAATATCAGCCGTGCCACTGACCTTCAGGATATAAAGAAGCTCAGATGTCGTCCTAAACAAACTATTTGGTCGCTAGATTTTTCGTGCTGATAATAGAACAGTGATATTTGATATTACCACAAACTGATCTACAGTCAGTGGTTTTCACAGAGAACTTTTAAGTTGCAAGTGATCGCCAGCAGAACCTCTGCTCTGCCTGGTCACAGACCGAGCAGAGCAGGTTAACCACTGCTCAAGTTACAGGTTAATATCTGTTAATGCTGTTAGTAAACCATTGTTATATTTGCAGATAAACTATTGATCAAGCTAGAAGTTAACAGCAGCTTAAAACGCAGGTGAACTGCTGCCCAATTTACATTTGTTACATCATTAATTAAAAAAAATATATATTTCCAGTAAAACAAGACGTAGTTTAAAGAAGTGGATATATTTCAGTCTGTGTCGCTAGATCCTGTAAGATATCTGAGCGATAACTGGAGAACGACTCTTCCGAACAACATCAAACTATCGACACAGGAATGCCATGCGAAGAGAAAAGTTTATTGTGTTATTAGGCTGTGTAGGAGACGATCTGTGTAATTTATAAACCGAAATGTGACATTGGTTTTTGAGCGATAAATTGATAATGCCTCGTAAAACAACCTTCAATGAACGTTTACAGCTGATGTTTCTCATTTACAACTGATGATTCTCATTTACAACTGATGATTCTCATTTACAACTGATGATTCTCATTTACAACTGATGATTCTCATTTACAACCGATGTTTTTCATTTACAACTGATGCTACTCCTTTACAACTGATACTTCTCATTTACAACTGATGTTTCTCATTTACAACTGATGCTACTCCTTTACAACTGATACTTCTCATTTACAACTGATGATTCTCATTTACAACCGATGTTTTTCATTTACAACTGATGCTACTCCTTTACAACTGATACTTCTCATTTACAACTGATGTTTCTCATTTACAACTGATGCTTCTCATTTACAACTGATGTTTCTCATTTACAACTGATGATTCTCATTTACAACTGATGTTTCTCATTTACAACTGATGCTACTCCTTTACAACTGATACTTCTCATTTACAACTGATGATTCTCATTTACAACCGATGTTTTTCATTTACAACTGATGCTACTCCTTTACAACTGATACTTCTCATTTACAACTGATGATTCTCATTTACAACCGATGTTTCTCATTTACAACTGATGCTACTCCTTTACAACTGATACTTCTCATTTACAACTGATGATTCTCATTTACAACCGATGTTTTTCATTTACAACTGATGCTACTCCTTTACAACTGATACTTCTCATTTACAACTGATGTTTCTCATTTACAACTGATGCTTCTCATTTACAACTGATGTTTCTCATTTACAACTGATGATTCTCATTTACAACTGATGATTCTCATTTACAACTGATGTTTCTCATTTACAACTGATGCTACTCCTTTACAACTGATACTTCTCATTTACAACTGATGCTTCTCATTTACAACTGATGTTTCTCATTTACAACTGATGCTACTCCTTTACAACTGATACTTCTCATTTACAACTGATGTTTCTCATTTACAACTGATGCTTCTCATTTACAACTGATGTTTCTCATTTACAACTGATGCTTCTCATTTACAACTGATGTTTCTCATTTACAACTGATGCTTCTCATTTACAACTGATGTTTCTCATTTACAACTGATGCTTCTCATTTACAACTGATGTTTCTCATTTACAACTGATGCTTCTCATTTACAACTGATGTTTCTCATTTACAACTGATGTTTCTCATTTACAACTGATGTTTCTCATTTACAACTGATGCTTCTCATTTACAACTGATGCTTCTCATTTACAACTGATGTTTCTCATTTACAACCGATGTTTCTCATTTACAACCGATGTTTCTCATTTACAACTGATGTTTCTCATTTACAACTGATGTTTCTCATTTACAACTGATGATTCTCATTTACAACTGATGTTTCTCATTTACAACTGATGTTTCTCATTTACAACTGATGTTTCTCATTTACAACTGATGTTTCTCATTTACAACTGATGTTTCTCATTTACAACTGATGTTTCTCATTTACAACTGATGTTTCTCATTTATATCTGATGTTTCTCATTTACAACTGATGTTTCTCATTTACAACTGACGTTTCTCATTTACATCTGATGTTTCTCATTTACAACTGATGTTTCTCATTTACAACTGATGTTTCTCATTTACAACTGATGTCTCTCATTTACATCTGATGTTTCTCATTTACAACTGATGCTTCTCATTTACCTCAAGATCTGAAGTACCATTGTGTGGAGGCCAAACTGAAGAATTTATTGAAAAAAATTTCGACATGTTTGCCCGGTTATTTTCTTAATAATGTCTATAGAATTTTTCCCCTTATTATCGTTAGTTTACATAAAATAATATTAAATTTTACTTCAAGTGTTGAAGGGAATTATATAGAAATTGATAATATAGATTTAATTTGTAAACAATTATGAATCATGTAGCTGTGATTATATTTCTTTTAGTAATAATATAATGTTAATGTTGTTGTTTTGCCTGTGTATCTACATGTTGCGGGAGTTTTCTGGTTGTCATGACAACCAGACACAGGCGCTTGTCTGTAATAGGTTGTCATGACAACCAGACACAGGCGCTTGTCTGTAATAGATTGTCATGACAACCAGACACAGGCGCTTGTCTGTAATAGGTTGTCATGACAACCAGACACAGGCGCTTGTCTGTAATAGGTTGTCATGACAACCAGACACAGGCGCTTGTCTGTAATAGATTGTCATGACAACCAGACACAGGCGCTTGTCTGTAATAGGTTGTCATGACAACCAGACACAGGCGCTTGTCTGTAATAGGTTGTCATGACAACCAGACACAGGCGCTTGTCTGTAATAGGTTGTCATGACAACCAGACACAGGCGCTTGTCTGTAATAGGTTGTCATGACAACCAGACACAGGCGCTTGTCTGTAATAGGTTGTCATGACAACCAGACACAGGTGCTTGTCTGTATTAGGTTGTCATGACAACCAGACATGTGTGTCTGATTGCGTTAGGTTGTCATGACAACCAGACACAGGTGCTTGCCTATCAAGAGAGATCAAATTAAAATGTACTGATTGATAAAATTGACTATCATTCTGTTATTTAAGTTAGTACGAGCCTAATCATACCTAATTTATGTACTTGGACTCGTAAATATATTTATTTCATTGATCAGTAATCTTTCAAATTGGTTTATCCCTCCAACCATTCTTAATTATGTTTATTTATAGTTATCAATCAAAACTGTATAATAAATAGTTAAAATAAAAAAATATGAAGAGCCGAGCGTAAATAATAAGAATTTGTTGGGAATCATGTCAGTAGTGAGCCAGAATGTTCTCTTAACCAGACACTTCACATCACTCTCGTAAAACTATCAAATTGGTAATTATTTGAAGGGTCTGGTGACCAGGTGGCTAAAGCTCTCGCTTCACACGGCAAGTGTTTGGGTTCGATTCCCATCGAGGGAAGAAACATTGGGCATGTTTCTTTACACCTGTTGTCTATGTTCACCCATCAGTAAAATGGGTACCTGGGTGTTAGTCGACTGGTGTGGGTCGCATCCTGGGACACTGACCTAATTTGAGGGAAATGCTCAGCATAACAAGGGGCTTTCTATACAGTAGTATGTCACTGATGTCAGCTATGGCCTGTATACCTTGTACATGTACTTGTAGCAAATAAAGATATTATTATTATTATTATTATTATTAACTGTTGAATTGTGACGGTTTTGCCCAGTGGATGTTCACTTTCTGCTCGCGCTGCAGCAAAACTCTTATATTTATAAGTTTTCCGTTGTTATATGCTATATAATTCTATATATTTATGGGTAGAGGACAACTTAGCCTAACATAACTTAGAAATAAGCTACAAGCAGTATGTGAAGAATTTACTTAAATACTCGGAGGACAGATGAACTTATAAGATAAATTTGTGTCGGAATCTGACATGTTTAAAACTCGTTAAAACATTTCCGAACTCATATGGAAGGAATATCATCTTCACCGACTTCGACTCCACTTGGAAGCATCACGAACAATTAATCAATAGTTCCATAATTTTCTACAGTGTCAACATCTGCCTCAGACACCAGGGTGAATACTGAGCTGTTGGTAGCCAGTTTATACCGTGATTTATCTGATCTGGCGAATACTAAGATGACTAAAACTTACTATAAAATCTGTTAAACTAGAGACTTAAGGAATATTGATGGTTTTAAAGCAAGATACTAAGTGAATATCCATAGTGCAATGAATAGATTATAATTATCATGATTTTATAGATGTTAATCTGGTTAGTTAAGATTCGTTAGAAAACAGAACAAGTTTTGATGTTATCGGCCTTCCACTCCTTTAAAAAATAATAATAGATAATAATAATTATTATTATATTCTGTGATAATTTTTATTGTCATAGAGGTTAATCGTTCCTCCCGGCATTCTTATAAATACAATGTGTACTTATCAAACTCCCAGAACGGGAAGGGTTCGCCCTGGGTTCAACCTCATCTGTTCCCTGATTCGTTTACTGTCGTGTAAGAACGATTTCATAAGTCATGCTGTGCTAAACCCACTGAATTATCCTGTAGTCTTTAGTAATATTAATTACTCTCGTAGTTTAATGTGAATTATCAATTTATAGTATTTTAAAGTGAAATATAATTGGAATTAATTATCACATTAACCTAACCTATGTATCTAGTTAGACGTTTTCATGTGTCTGGTATTACCATTAATATTCATGTCTATTGTAAGGTTCATGTGTCCCGTAGCTCGATCGACCTGACGCCGAGGTCTGACGCCGTCAAGAACAAAAGACCTCAGACGTTGGCGTGACTAGCTGACATTTGCTAAGGCAGGTGTGACCATATAATTAGGTCTCCCTAGAGACCTCACAAGCCCATCTGAACTGCATCACACTGGAGCACTCACCTCACACATTGAGGTCCGAAGTTCGAATCTCCGGCTGGATATCATAAGGGACGTGTTTCCATATGACACCTGTTGCCCATCTTCACCCATCAGTGAAATAGGTACCTGGGTGTTAGTCGACTGGTGTGGGTCGCATCCTGGGACAAAACTGACCTGATTTGCGGGAAATGCTCAGCATAACAAGCAGCTTTCTATATGGTAGTATGTTATTGATGTCAGCTATGGTCTGTATACCTTGTAAATTTACTTGTAGAAATAAATTATTATTATTATTATTATTATTATTATTATTATTATTATTATTATTATTATTAAGACAACAAAAGGGTGGGATTTTTAGGTTCTACTTTCACTGAAATTTTAAGTAAATCGTTTATGGCATTTATAAATGTCAGGTCAATAAAAGTGCAATGTTAACTAATAAGCCAATGGAGACTGAAGTTGTGTGCATTTCGAAATCCAAACAGAATCCTCTAATGTAAATACTAAATGTGAAATATTAATTTGTTTATATGGGGAGAAAGAATGAGAACTTCAGGTTGAGAACCAGGTCACGAATGAAGGTGAATGTGCGTCAGGTCACGAATGTAGGTGAATGTGCGTCAGGTCACGAATGAAGGTGAATGTTGTGCATCAAATTGGGAATGTAGGTGGATGTTGTTCGTCAGGTTAGGAATGTAGGTGAATGTTGTGCGTCAGGTTGGTAATATAGGTGAGTGGAAGATAACTGTATAAGATGTGGAGCATCCTGGTATGAGCCAGCAGGTCCACCCTAGTGCGTCCTGGCATGAGCCAGCAGGTCCACTCTAGTGCGTCCTGGCATGAGCCAGCAGGTCCACTGTACTGCGTCCTGGCATGGGCCAGCAGGCCCACTCTAGTGCGTCCTGGCATGGGCCAGCAGGCCCACTCTAGTGCGTCCTGGCATGGGCCAGCAGGCCCTCTCTAGTGCGTCCTGGCATGAGCCAGCAGGCCCACTCTAGTGTGTCCTGGCATGAGCCAGCAGACCCACTCGAGTGTGTCCTGGAATGAGCCAGCAGACCCACTCGAGTGTGTCCTGGCATGAGCCAGCAAGCCCACTCTAGTGCATCCTCTAGTGCAATAATAACCCCTGGGAACGACCTACTTCCACATTGGACAAATGTGACACCACCTACGACTGCTGCACCTCTCCTGCCTATTGTATATAAGCCACTTCTCTGCTCATATGCTGTATTCTACTCAAGATTGATGGACTGACCACATCGACTCAAGGTTGAGGGACTGATTTCCTCATTCTCCTTCTGCTCTTCACGTTTCTCCTTTGTATGGACTGATGAAGCCACTGTGTGGCACGTTTCCCAAGAGTTCCACATGTGTTTTCCCTATCCCAGGGGGATAGGGAAAAGTGAGATGCTACATGAATATAGAAAGGTGGTAACTGAAGAGAAGACAAGAGCGAATGTAGGCAAAGAGAGAAGGGACGGAGCACACAGGGGCGGCGAACAAATAATGTCAACTAATATCGGTGACCATTCTATAAATGGAAGGATTGCAGAGATCATGAGAGCATACATAGTATCGAAGGCAATGGGCATCACGGCG
Organism: Cherax quadricarinatus; assembly: GCF_038502225.1. NCBI lineage: Eukaryota > Metazoa > Arthropoda > Malacostraca > Decapoda > Parastacidae > Cherax > Cherax quadricarinatus. The sequence goes on along the minus strand of NC_091346.1, from coordinate 11,551,595 downwards.
ATCGGACGAGGATGGAACATTCGCTTCTGCATAGAGGCTCTCAATAGGGGAAGAGCGAAAATTACCAAGGCATAAACTTAATCCTTGGTGATGGATGGGGTTAAGGCTTGAAAGAGTAGCAGGAGAGGCCGCTGAATAGATCTGGTCACCATAATCGAGTTATGATAAAATGAGGGCTGAATGTAATCGAAAGAGAGTTCGATGATCAGCTCCCCATGAAAGATGATCAAGGGTTTCAAGAAGGTTCAGCTGGCTGTGACAAGTTGCGTAAAGAGAGGTAATGTGAGGTTTCCAGGATAACCTACGGTAAAAGAGAAGACCTAGAAATGTGACTGTATCACGTTCAGGGATACGGGAGCCATAGAGGTACAAAGGATGATCGGAGATGACAGAGCGTCTAGTGAAAGTAATTTGGTGAGTTTTGGTACTGGAAAATTTAAACCCATGCATGGTGGCTCAATTGGAAACACGGTCGACCGCATGCTGTAGAGAAACTGGAATGAGGTGACAGTAGCGCTTGCACAAGCAATAGCGAAGTCATCAACAGAGAGTGATGACCAAATATTGGATGGAAGACTAGAGGCCAAATCATTTATAGCAAGGAGAAAAAGTGTTGTGCTCAGAACACATCCCTGGGGACACCTTCAGCTTGGACAAAGTCCGGGGAGAGCACATTAACCCGAACACGGAAATGTCTGTCAGTTAAAAAGTTCTTAAGGATGGTAGATTGCCTCGGAGGCCAAAAGAGTGGGCTTGGGCCAAAATATTATACCTCCAAGTTGTATCATATGCCTTCTCAAGGTCAAAAAATATGACGATAACTGAGTGGTTATTCGCAAAGACATTATGAACATACCTATCCAAGCGTAGTAAGGGGTCTATGGTAGAACAGCCCTTATGAAAGCCATATTGACGAGTGGAGAGACTGTTGTGTCTCTAAATACCACAATAAACGTCGATTTACCAGACGTTCCATCACTTTGCAAACTGCACTGGTAAGAGCAATTGAACGATAGTGGGAGGCATCATGTCCCGTAGTACCCGGTTTGCAGAGAGGGAGATTTCCACAGCTGGGGAAGGACTCCTTGTGACCAAATAAGATTAAAGAGGTGTAAGAGGACTGTAAGGGTTGACTGATGTAAATGTTGTAACATCCGAATATGAATATAGTCAGGCCCAGCTGCCGATGATCGGCAAGCTGAGAGTGTTGCCTCCAGTTCTTCTCTGAGAGAAGAAAAGCCCAAGGGTGCTAACTCTCTGGCAAACTTTGAGGAAAGAAACGAGGGGCATAGATGGAGCCCCCGAGAAATACAGACCAGATGATTACCAATTTCAATGGCAATGTCAAGAGGGTTTGCTGTATCAACACCAGCGACCCGTAGAACAGGAGCCGGGTCAGAGTATTTACCACTCAATTTCCTCACTTTTTTCCAGACTGCACTCATAGAGGAAGCAGAGGTGATGGTGGAAACATAATCTCGCCAGCAAGTGCGTTTAGCATCACAGATGACACGGCGAGTGGCTGCACGCATCTGCTTAAAATCAAGAAGTCTCTCAGTGGTTCTATTGTACCGATACCTGCCCCACGCAGCGCGTTTCAAACGTACTGCACGAGCACAAGCAGGAGACCACCAAGGCACGCACTTCTGAGAATGCCTGCCTGAGGTTTGGGGTATAGAATGAGAAGCTGCAGTTAAAACTGACGTTGAGAAGAGGTGTTGGAGCTCATCAATGGAGGATGAAGAAGGAACCTCACTAAAAGCAGTGAGTTGCGAGTAAAGGTCCCAATTTGCCCGATCAAATTGCCAGTGAGGGCTACGGAGAGGTGGTGAATATGAAGGAGAAGTAAGAATGATTGGAAAATGATCGCTGTCATGTAAGTCCGGTAGAACAGACCAGGCGAAGTCTAGTGTAGTAGAGGAAGAGCAGAGCAATGGATCGATGCAAGAGAGAGTATGAGTACGAGGATCAAAATGCGTGGGAGTATCAGTATTTAAAACATGGAGGGGTGAGAGGCGAGAAAAGCCTCCAACTGACTGCCACGTGAGTCACAATGAGACCCCCCCCCCAGAGGAGGTGGTGGGCATTAAAATCGCCAAATAACAGAAGTGGTGGTGGTAAGGATGAAACAAGAAAGGCAAAATTTGGGATAGATAATGCCCGAGAAGGAGAGAGATACAAAGATCATATTGTAAATCACTTACTCAATTGGATACGGGCTGCAGTGTAATGCAGCAAGGTGTGAACAAATAGTGGATGGTACGGACTATCATTGCGTAGAAGAAGGGCACTTTCATTAAAGGTCCCATCAGAAAAAGGATCCGAAGAGTACAATAAATGGGTTGGAAAACAGCTGAGTGTGATTTCGGTTCTTGTAAGCAAACACCAACAGGGTAAAACCGGGAAAGCAGCATCTGAAGCTCACCCCGATTACCCCTGAGGCTGCGGATATTCCACTGTAAATAGGCCATGACTGGCAACGAGGAAAATACCAGGAATTCGCAGGTAAGGTCACCTACAGACTAGAGGGAGTTAGAAAAGTCTACGTGCGGTGGCATTGGAAAACGTTCAAGCAGCGAAGGAATGGAGCGTTGCAAAGAAAGTCGTGGAGATGGAGGGGAGGGAGGAGAAGGAACAGAAGGTGGATCCTTGTCCATTGAAGGTTTAGTCTCTGCAATATATTCTGAAATGGCTTCAAGTGTTTCGGAACTCAAAGACGTTGTATGGGAGACAATATTGTAGATAGAATGAGGAGGGTGAGTAAAGATTAGGACAGTAATGGACTGTACCATAGTAGAGGGGACGAAAGAGTGTAGGGGACTGGAGAAGAAGTGTGGGAGGGGACAGAAGAGGCAGAAACCTGGGAGGTGGCAGAAGAGGGAGAAATTTGGGAGGGGACGGGTGGAAGGCACAGTACGAGGAGGAGGGTGAACCTCCACACTTGTAATAGAGCCGGTGAGAGGGGAAGAACTAGGCACAGAGACTGGAAAGGTAAAATACGGAGGTGGAAGAAGGGAAGGAGGCGGCAAAGAAGTTTTGAGCAATGGGGATTATTTGGACTTCTGAGAAGTAGAGGGGCGATTGGTAGATGTCGTACGAGGTCTTGTCGATACCGGGGCTTGTGAAGGAGAACCCGAAGATGAGAACAGACTGAGGTGTTGTAGTAGGGACGTCGGAGCCCAGGACAGCAAAAGAATTAGATACAGGAGTGACTATGGGAGGGGTAACCACAAAGGAGGCTGCGGAAGATGGGACCCCAGAAGTGGGGGGACGTTTTGAAACATGAGAATAAGAAACACGGGGCCATCTCCCTTGGAGGCGGAGATGAGAAACTGCCATAGCATAAGGGAAACTTTCTGCCTCTTTGAGACAATGGATTTCACGCTAATTTAAGTAGACCCGGCAACGGCGAGAATACGAAGGGTGAGCCTCATGATATTAAGGCAAGAGGGAGGTTGACTACAAGACATATTAGTATGATCATCGGCACCACAGACTGGGCATTTGGGTATAGATCTGCAATATTTCGCTGGGTGACCAAATCGCCAGCAATTTCTACACTGTTGCGTTGAAGGGATCACCTTTCATACTTGTAACCGATGTCCTGCTACATAAACAGAGGATGGGAGTTCACGGCTGTCAAAAGTTAATCGAGCCACATTGCAAGGGTATCATCTCCACCCATGGGCAGGAAGGACATAAGTGTCTACCTTGAGGATTGGGAGATCCTGGAGTTCCAGCTGTTCGAAAATGTCATTGCCACATGTCTGAAAATTCTGTTGGATTATGGTATGTGGTAGAATGACAGTACCACTACAAGAATTGAGGGAATGATGGTAGGTTGGTAGACAGCAACCACCCAGGGAAGTACTACCGTCCTGCCAGATGACTGTGAAACACAAACCTGTAGCTGTTTTACATGATGGTAGGATTGCTGGTCTCTTTTTCTGTCTCATAAACATGCAGGATAACAGGGATATCTTGCTACTCCTACTTACACTTTGGTCACACTTCACAGACACGCACATGCATATATATATATGCATATATATATATATATATATATATATATATATATATATATATATATATATATATATATATATATATATATATATATATATATATATACAAACATTTAGGTTTTTCTCCTTTTTCTAAATAGCTCTTGTTCTTCTTTATTTCTTCTATTGTCCATGGGGAAGTGGAAAAGAATCTTTCCTCCATAAGCCATGCGTGTCGTATGAGGCGACTAAAATGCCAGGAGCAATGGGCTAGTAACCCCTTCTCCTGTAAACATTTACTAAAACAGAGAAGAAGAAAAACTTTATAAAACTGGGATGCTTGAATGTGCGTGGATGTAGTGCGGATGACAATAAACAGATGATTGCTGATGTTATAAATGAAAAGAAGTTGGATGTCCTGGCCCTAAGAAAAACAAAGCTGAAGGGAGTAGGGGAGTTTCGGTGGGGGGAAATAAATGGGATTAAATCTGGAGTATCTGAAAGAGTTAAAGCTAAGGAAGGGGTAGCAGTAATGTTGAAGGATCAGTTATGGAAGGAGAAGAGAGAATATGAATGTGTAAATTCAAAGATTATGTGCATTAAAATAAAGGTTGGATGCGAAAAGTGGGTCATAATAAGCGTGTATGCAACTGGACAAGAGAAGAGTGTAGAGAGAGATTTTGGGAGATGTTAAGTGAATGTATAGGAACCTTTGAACCAAGTGAGAGAGTAATTGTCGAAGGGGACCTGAATGCTAAAGTAGGAGAAACTTTTAGAGAGGGTGTGGTAGGTAAGTTTGGGGTGCCAGGTGTAAATGATAATGGGATCCCTTTGATTGAACTTTGTATAGAAAGGGGTTTAGTTATAGGTAATACATATTTTAAGAAAAAGAGGATAAATAAGTATACAAGATATGATGTTGGGCGAAATGACAGTAGTTTTTTGGATTATGTATTGGTAGATAAAAGACTGTTGAGTAGACTTCAGGATGTCCATGTTTATAGAGGGGCCACAGATATATCAGATCACTTTTTAGTTGTAGCTACACTGAGAGTAAAAGGTAGATGGGATACAAGGAGAATAGAAGCATCAGGGAAGAGAGAGGTGAAGGTTTATAAACTAAAAGAGGAGGCAGTTAGGGAAAGATATAAACAGCTATTGGAGGATAGATGGGCTAATGAGAGCATAGGCAATGGGGTCGAAGATGTATGGGGTAAGTTTAAAAATGTAGTTTTAGAGTGTTCAGCAGAAGTTTGTGGTTACAGAAAAGTGGGTGCAGGAGGGAAGAGGAGCAATTGATGGAATGATGATGTAAAGAGAGTAGAAAGGGAGAAAAAGTTAGCATATGAGAAGTTTTTACAAAGCAGAAGTGATGTAAGGAAGAAAGAGTATATGGAGAAAAAGAGAGAGGTTAAGAGAGTGGTGAAGCAATGTAAAAAGAGAGCAAATGAGAGAGTGGATGAGATGTTATCAACAAATTTTGTTGAAAATAAGAAAAAGTCTTGGAGTGAGATTAACAAGTTAAGGAAGCCTAGAGAACAAATGAATTTGTCAGTTAAAAATAGGAGAGGAGAGTTATTAAATGGAGAGTTAGAGGTATTGGGAAGATGGAGGGAATATTTTGAGGAATTGTTAAATGTTGATGAAGATAGGGAAGCTGTGATTTCGTGTATAGGACAAGGAGGAATAACATCTTGTAGGAGTGAGGAAGAGCCAGTTGTGAGTGTGGGGGAAGTTCGTGAGGCAGTAGGTAAAATGAAAGGGGGTAAGGCAGCCGGGATTAATGGGATAAAGATAGAAATTATTAAAAGCAGGTGGGGATATAATTTTGGAGTGTTTGGTGCAATTATTTAATAAATGTATGGAAGAGGGTAAGGTACCTAGGGATTGGCAGAGAGCATGCATAGTTCCTTTGTATAAAGGTAAAGGGGACAAGCGAGAGTGCAAAAATTATAAGGGGATAAGTCTGTTGAGTATGTGATGAATGGTTTGAAAAACCGACAAGTTAAAGATTGAGACACTTATGCAGCATATGGGAATCTTTATTCAGGAAACGTTTCGCCACACAGTGGCTTCATCAGTCCAATACAAAGAGGAAGACGTAAGAAGAGGAGGAGTATGAGGTAATTAGTCCCACAGCCTGGAGTCGATGTGTTCAGTCCATCAATCTTGTAGAATGTACAGCATAGGGCCGTAGACGTGGCTTATATACTGTAGTGAGGTGAGGTGAAGCAGGGGGAGGCGGGGTCATAGTGGTTCCATCCACTAGTCGAAGTAGGTCTTTGTCCAAAGGTTGAACAAGTGTTGAAGAATTCTTTGTAACAAGATCCCATGATGCTACAGTGTCTGACAGTTGTGATGAATGGTTTGAAAAATCGACAAGTTGAAGATTGAGACACTTATGCAGCATATGGGAATCTTTATTCAGGAAACGTTTCGCCACACAGTGCCTTCATCAGTCCAATACAAAGAGGAAGGCGTAAGGAGAGGAGGAGTATGAGGTAATCAGTCCCTCAGCCTGGAGTCGATGTGTTCAGTCCATCAATCTTGTAGAATGTACAGCATAGGGCCGTAGACGTGGCTTATATACTGTAGTGAGGTGAGGTGAAGCAGACAGAGGCGGGGTCATAGTGTTACCATCCACTAGTCGAAGTAGGTCTTCGTCCAAAGGTTGAACAAGTGTTGAAGAATTCCTTGTAACAAGATCCCATGATGCTGCAGTGTCTGACAGTTGTGATGAATGGTTTGAAAAACCGACAAGTTGAAGATTGAGACACTTATGCAGCATATGGGAATCTTTATTCAGGAAACGTTTCTCCACACAGTGGCTTCATCAGTCCAATACAAAGTGGAAGGCGTAAGGAGAGGAGGAGTATGAGGTAATCAGTCCCTCAGCAGTCCCTGTATTGGACTGATGAAGCCACTGTGTGGCGAAACGTTTCCTGAATAAAGATTCCCATATGCTGCATAAGTGTCTCAATCTTCAACTTGTCGGTTTTTCAAACCATTCGTCACAACTGTCAGACACTGCAGCATCATGGGATCTAGTTACAAAGAATTCTTCAACACTTGTTCAACCTTTGGACGAAGACCTACTTCGACTAGTGGATGGAACCACTATGACCCCGCCTCTGCCTGCTTCACCTCACCTCACTACAGTATATAAGCCACGTCTACGGCCCTATGCTGTACATTCTACAAGATTGATGGACTGAACACATCGACTCCAGGCTGAGGGACTGATTACCTCATACTCCTCCTCTCCTTACGTCTTGTTAGGTAAGACACATATGCAACAGTTAGGTATCTTTATTTCGAAACGTTTCGCCTACACAGTAGGCTTCTTCAGTCGAGTACAGAAAAGTTGATAGAAGCAGAAGATACTCGAAGACGATGTAATCAGTCCATCACCCTTAAAGTTTTGAGGTGGTCAGTCCCTCAGTCTGGAGAAGAGCATTGTTCCGTTGTCTGAAACAATATGAAGTTGAAGTGACAGGATGGAGCCTTATATAGTGCCAGGAGGTGAGACGTAGGTTGCTTTGGGAGGGCAGGTCCCTCTCAAACCCAGCCGTTCTCACTAGTAGAGGTTGTCGAAGTTGATGGTCTGTACCAAGATACCCATGGGAGTACTATGAACTGTTTAGGGGGCTGTTCCATGGGCGGTTTGTTGAGGATAGCTTGTGCCTTGAGTCTGCAATCTCGGATGAAGAAAGATGGGAACTGAAGACGTGTAAAGGCTTGTGTTATGTAAGTGCATTCCTCTTCTAGAAAACAAGGGCTGGAGATGCGAAGAGCTCTCAAGAAGAAGCCAATGAGGATTCCTCTCTTAGTGCGGGTATCTTGGTGTGAATAAAAGTGTATAAGATCGTCCTTGTTGGTAGGTTTTATATACACTTTGAAGAGAAGTTTGTCACTGTCGGGAGATCTGCACAGTAGAACGTCGAGGAAAGGAAGTTTGCCATCATTTTCGAGTTCAAGTGTAAACTTTATTGATGGTTCAACTGCATTGATCTTGTTGAGAAGGGCCTGGATATTGAGACGTCTCGGATAGAAAACCAATATATCATCAACGTATCTTAGCCAGGTAACGGTGTTGGGAATGAGGGTGCTGAATTTCTCTGTCTCCAGGTTTTCCATGAAGAGGTTGGCAAGCACAGCACTGAGCGGGCTGCCCATTGCCATCCCAAAGCATTGTTTGTAACAGTTGTCCTGATACTTGAAGAAGTTGAAATTAACACACAGTTCCACTAGATTGATGAAATCTAGAAGAGGTAAAGGGAGGTCGTGGTTTTCAGTGAGCCTCTGTCTCAGAATGTTGATTGCAGCGTCAGTAGGAACGTTGGTAAAGAGGGCTGTGACATCGAAGGAAGCCATGCTTTTGTTTTTGACATTCAGGTTGGAAATTCGGGAGAGAAGGTCACCTGAGTGTTTGAGGTGGGCTTGACTGATAGTGCCCAGAAGCGCTGAAAGGTATTTGGCAAGGTGGCCGGCTAGTCTGTGTGGTGCACTCCCTATGCCCCACACCTCTAACTTCTACAGCAGGCGTCTACACTATCCCCTGTGGGTTCTGTCCCAAGAAATATGTAGGCGAGACAGGCAGAGATCTTGCAGTCCGCCTGAATGAGCATCGAAATGCCTCTAACAGAGACGATGTAAGGTACGCCTGTGTCCTCCACAGAGACTCCACGGGGCATTTGATGAACTGGAACGAGGCACAACTCGTTCTCACCGAACCAGACCTCAGACGCCGACGGTGCCTAGAAGCCTCACTAATCACCGTCACCGACACTATAGAACGCAACACTGGAAACTACAAAATTTCAAAAACATTGGCATACATGATACTTAAGCAGCACCAACCCAACAACACAGGAGTCACGTGATTTCATCGTCTACCCTCGCCTCGCATGGGCCAGTAGGCCTTCTGCAGTGTTCCTCCATTCTTATGTTCTTATGACATTCCTCAGGTCACGTGCGTCACATCTCACTCTCCGCCTATATATATAATGTCTTTCTACCTCTGTATGTTAGAAGTGATCAAGGTTCCAGGACCGAAACGTTTTCTAATAAATATGTTATAGTGTTTGCTTACGTGTCTTCCATACCTAACTGTTGCATATGTGTCTTACCTAACAACCTGTCGGTATTTTATACCATTTTAATGTTCAACTCCCGTACCCCTTGACACCAATCAAACCCAGCCCCTCTCATATATTTGTCCAGTCTCTTCTTAAAGCTACCCAAGGTCCTAACCTCTATCACCCCACTGGGAAGACTGTTCCACGCATCTACAACTCTGTTAGAAAACCAGTACTTACCTATGTCCTTTCTAAATCTAAATTTATCCAACTTAAATCCATTATTCCTGGTTCTTACCTGGTTCGACACCCTCAGTACTTTATTAATGTCTCCCTTGTTTATGCCCGTCATCCACTTATACACTTCAATGATATCTCCCCTCATTCTACGCCTCTCCAGAGAGTGGAGATTTAAGGCTTTAAGTCTATCTTCATACGGGAGGTTCCTTACACAGTAAATCATTTTAGTCATTCTTCTCTGTATGTTCTCTAATGAGTCTATGTCCATCCTGGATGGAAATAAATGGTATAAAATACCGACACAATGGCAATATAAACACAAATGCAGTATAATGTGATCCTTTATTGACTACGTTTCGCCCACACAGTGGGCTTTTTCAAGTCACAAACAGAACTACCTGGGGTGGAAGGAACGCGAGTATTTATAGTCCGGTTCAGAATGCTGAGGTCAGGTGAAGAATGCTACCCAAGTTTTTAGACTCTATAACCCCACTCGGTACATCATCAGATGCAGCATTCTTCACCTGACCTCAGCATTCTGAACCGGACTATAAATACTCGCGTTCCTTCCACCCCAGGTAGTTCTGTTTGTGACTTGAAAAAGCCCACTGTGCAAGAAAGGTATAAAATACCGACAATATGAAAGTTAAGACACATGTGCAACATCTGGATATCTTTATTGTAGTAGACGTTTCGCCATCCAGTGGCTTTATCAATACAGATTCTAGGACATAATAGGAAGACAGTAGAACTATATACAAAAGATGAGGTAATCAGTCCCTCGGCCTTGGAGTTAGTGTTCACAGCATCGTGGTGGAGGAGAATCTGGAGCAAAGACAAGAAGACTGGCGGTTTATATAGGCGTCAGTGGATAGGGACGGGCAGCAGACGAGGGCAAAGTCACTGGTAGGCGGGATTCCCCAGTGGAAGTAGGTCCTTCCCAAAGAGATGGGTTAGTTGCAGCAGCCGTGAAGGTCTTGTAGATGTCCTCTGAACCAAGATTCCATGATGTTGCAGTGACTTTGCCCTCGTCTGCTGCCCGTCCCTATCCACTGACGCCTATATAAACCGCCAGTCTTCTTGTCTTTGCTCCAGATTCTCCTCCACCACGATGCTGTGAACACTAACTCCAAGGCCGAGGGACTGATTACCTCATCTTTTGTATATAGTTCTACTGTCTTCCTATTATGTCCTAGAATCTGTATTGATAAAGCCACTGGATGGCGAAACGTCTACTACAATAAAGATATCCAGATGTTGCACATGTGTCTTAACTTTCAAAAAGCCCACTGTGTGGGCGAAACGTAGTCAATAAAGAATCACATTATACTGCATTTGTGTTTATATTGCCATCCTGTAGTAAGGGGACCAAAACTGAGCAGCATAATCTAAATGAGGCCTCACTAGTGATGTATAGAGCTGTAAAATAACTTTTGGACTTCTGTTACTTATACTTCTTGAGATAAATCCAAGTAATCTGTTGGCCTTGTTGCGCACACTGAGGCACTGCTGTCTTGGCTTTAGATTTCTGCTTACCATGACTCCCAAGTCTTTTTTACATTCTGTATGACCAAGCTCTACTTCACCTAGATTATAGCTTCGAGGGTTATTTTCATTACCAAGGGCAAGTACCTTACACTTATCCACATTAAACTTCATCTGCCATTTCTCAGACCACAAGACATTAATTTGTTCAAATCGTCCTGGAGTTCATTGATATCCTCCTCAGAGTGAATTATGCGGCCAAAGAGTGAATTATACGGTGAAGGTTATGTTCATGTCCTCAGAATCAACTTGTCAGACACTGCAACATCATGGAATCTTGATTCTGAGGACATGAACATAACCTTCACGACGACTACTACAACTAACGCATCTCTTTGGGTAGAACCTACTTCCACTGGGGAATCCCGCCTACCAGTGACTATGCCCACGTCTGCTACCCATCCCATTTCCACCTGACGTCAGTATATAAGCGTCAGGCGCCTTGCTTCTGCTTCAGAATCTCCACGACTACGGTGCCCTTAGCACTTACTGCAAGGTTGAGGGACGGATTACCTCATCTTCTGTACATAGTTCTACTGTCTTCAAGTTATGTCCTGGAATTTGTATTGATAAAGCCACTGGATGGCGAAGCGTCTACAATAAGGATACCCAGATGTTGCACGTGTCTTAATTTCACTTATAAGTTAAATAATGTAGAACTTAGCCATACAGTTTGCGAAAAAGACTTGGGGGTTATGGTAAGCAGCAACCTTAAACCAAGACAGCAGTGCCTAAGCGTACGTAATAAGGCAAATAGATTACTGGGATTTATATCAAGTGTAAGCAACAGAAGTCCAGAGGTCATACTGCAGCTTTATACATTATTAGCAAGGCCTCACCTAGATTATGCAGCTGAGTTCTGGTCTCCATATTACAGAATGTACATAAATTCGTTAGAAAACATTCAGCATTGGATGAATAAATTAATACATAGCATTAGAAATCTTCCTTATGAAGAAAGACGTCATATACGTCACAATCGTATTAGGACAATCCATTGACACACACTCAGTTCACGGAGTTCACTACCTTATCACAAGATAGGCACATGGCTTCTGCCGAGAAGAAGAGGTCACGATGCTCCATGAACACGACGGAGGACTCAGATTTGGAAATGTGGGGCGAAATTCTAGCGAAGAAGTTGCGAGAGGAAGAGGAAGATCCTGCTCACATTGTAGCAGATCTGACAGTCCCAACCATGGAGCCAGCGACAATAGAAACAGGTGCGGAAATAAACACCCCACCCCCCGAAAACCAAGAGGGATGGAACACTGTGGACAAGAAGAAGAAGCGCCATCCGTCCAAGGAGCAGGCAAACCAGCTCAACCGACCTGGCAAATTCAAGGTGAAGTCTTACGGGGACCACAGAACCCACTATGGGGTTGTTTCATACCTGGAATCACGACACAACCTGAAGTTCAAGATATGGTTCAACTTGAGGGGAGAACCAATATTGACTCCTCTCAACAAGGAAATGTATACCACCTTGAAGAGAGTCATGGAGACAGATCGCTCATTCACCCTGGAGGAACTGGACTCTCGGCAGAAGATCACCAAGGGTGTAGTGATGCGATACCCGCTGATGATGCCCATCGAGGCAGTAGCAGCTCACCCCAGTGTGGTGTCAGCTCAACGTCTCAAGGCAAAGACGGCAGGCAATGCACCAACCCGACAGGTCCTCATTCAGCATGTAGGGCCACTGCCATCCCAGCTGGACCTCGGTTCTTGGGGCAGGTACGATGTCAGGACCTTCACAGCAGAACCAGTTCGCTGTTTCAAGTGTCAGCGTTATGGACACCTGGGTGCACTCTGTCCGAACAGAGTAATCTGCGGTGTCTGCAGCCAGCACCACCCTACCGAGGAATGCATCACCAAGCTGAAAAATGCATCGCCACCCACTCCACAATGCCCGAACTGCAGGCAGAAACACCATGCCTGGAATCCTCGATGCCCCGAGAGGCTCGCCAGAATTCAAGAAGTCTGGAAGACGCCAAAAACTCGGCAACAGGCTACGACGGATCATCACTCTCAGCAAACGATGAGTGCAGAGAACCCTGCCATACTGCAGATCTCTCAGCAGCCAACCCAAGTCATTGCCCAGAAATTCCCAACCCTAGAAGCCTCAACCAGGCGTCAAGGTCAAGAACCTCCTGCACCCCTACCTCAACGAAGAAACAGAAACAAGAGGAACAGGAGGCGTCAACAGGGTGCATCTGGTCAATGCGATCAGCAGGCGGCACTAAACGAGCCCCCACCGGCCATAGCACGACAACCCAGGCACTCCTTACCTCACCAGCAGATCCCGGCTACCCAACCTGGTATACAGCAACAGACCACGGTGCATACAATAAAGAAATCCAACCCTCAGCAGTCCCTACAGACCACAACAACCCAGATAATATCCACTCTTTCGAACCCAACTCCAAAGCAGGCCCTCACCAGGGAGGATCTCGTAGCACTCATCAAGGTGTTCACAGATCTTATTTGCAACACAATCAACTCCACGGAACAACAGAGCGCATTCCGGCAGATGGTCAGTACGCTCCTGAGTGTGTGCTTTCTGACCGAAGAGGAGACAGTGGATGCCATGAATTTGCAGGTTCTCAGAGCTGGCAGGACTCAGTCTCCAGCTCAGGAAACAACATCGATGGAATAACCTCGGTACCAAATCACACCCTCAAGGTCCTACAGTGGAACATTCAGGGCCTGAGGGGCAAACAGCACCTCTTGCTGGAGGCAGTAATTCGGGATCGGGTTGATATCGTCTTGCTACAAGAAACTCTGACTGTCCCGACTATGTGCCCAAGACTACCCGGTTTTGCTGGGTATTTTCGGCACACGGACCCGGGCGTTCACTGCAGAGGCACAGCTGTATTTGTATCCAATACAATACCTCACGAGGTTATAGCCAACCCTGTGGACTGTGGGGAGAATGTCGAGGTACAGGCCATCCTTGCGCACATACCTGGGGCGCCCATTACCATCTATAACATCTACAAGAACCCAAGACACACCCTCGACATTGCAGAGCTCCCCGCACTAGCACGCACTGAGTGTATTATTGTGGGTGGAGATTTCAACGCACATCACCCAATGCTGCACTCTCACTCAGCAACCAATGCTGCTGGCAGACACATAGCAATGCTCCTACACGATATTCCAGAGGTAAAGTTGCTAAACAATGGAGACCCCACACACCTGTTGGGTGGCTGCCTCGACCTTACCTTCGGGTCAAGACAACTCGCAGCAGGAGCCACATGGGAAACCCATCCTCACCTTGTCAGTGACCACTTTGCAGTGATCACCACCTTCAACATCAACAGGCCTCCCACAGTTGTGCTGCCTCCTAGATGGGACGTAAAGAGGGCCAACTGGAAGGTGTTCCAGGATTATCTTCATGACTGGTGGTCCACATACTCTCTATCTGAAGACTGTGATACGGCTGAACAGGAGCTAATCACTGTTCTCATCCAGGCAGCAGAGTGCGCAATTCCAAAGAAGTCCGCAGGACGCACTCACAAAAGAGACTGGTGGTTCTACAACGACGAGGTGCGGGAGCAGAACCACCGCATCAACTCTTTTAGGAAGCTATACAGGCGTAACCCTACGGCAGAGAACAGGAATACTCTGAGAGCCATTGTGCAGCATGCCCGCAGAGTCTCTCTCAGAGTAAAAACTGAGAAATGGCTGGAGTGGTGCTCAACATTCGGGCATCACACCACCTTGTCTGAGATATGGGGCAAGCTCAACATAGCAACTGGCAAGAGCAAGCCGAGGCCACCAGCACACCCGAACCCATCCCAGGAAGCTGAGAAACTAGTGGAGCTTTTCACTTCCAGGGGAGCATCCACTCAGCTCCCACAGGACATCCGGAATATACAGACGGATCTTCTGCCACAGCGCCAGCTAACGATACAAGCTGCATGTGAGTCGGAAGATGTGACTGATGAAGACCTCACGGACTTGGAACTCCGACGTGCCATTAAGAATACAGGTGACACTGCCCCGGGCATCGATGGTGTTACATACTCCATGATTGCACGGGCTGGGCAGAGTGGATGGGAGGCCATACTAGACGTCATTAACAAGTCGTGGAGGGCCAGGACACTCCCAGCAGCTTGGAAGAAAGCTACCATCGTACCAATTCCAAAGCCCAAGGACCCAGGCAGTATGAGACCCATATCGCTGACCAGCTGATTAGCCAAGACTGCTGAGAGGATGGTGTTAAACCGCCTCCTATGGAAACTTGGACCCTCTCATCGTCACATATTTGGTTTCACCAAAGGAGTGGGTACAGCAGAGTGCATAACCACTCTACTAAGCCAGATTGCTGACAGTAACAAAAAACCTAGTATTGTCGTCTACCTCGACCTTGAAAAGGCATTTGAGCTAGCCAGCCCCACAGCAATTCTGGCAATACTAGCTCGGAAGGGAATCAAAGGACGCCTCCTGGCCTGGATAGAGTCCTACCTTAGGGGCAGGCAGGCCTGTGTCAGCTTTCAGGGACACTACTCTTCCTTTAAATCCCTGGAAAACGGTACGCCACAAGGAGGTGTGCTCAGTCCTACCCTGTTTAACATCCTTATGCAGGAACTTGTGAGCCTTCCCTTTCATAGTGGTACACAGCTCCTCAGCTATGCTGATGATCTTGCACTCGTAGTGAATGGGAAAGGCAATTTAGAACGACAGGCTCAGAGAGCTTTGGACCTAATTACGCAGTCTTGCAAGGAACTAGGCCTCAAGATCTCGGCCGAGAAATCTCTTGCAATGATGTTCAAGGGACCAGATCCTGTGAATAGATTACGTATTCAGGATATAGAACTTGAGTGGACAGGCTCCTACCTGTACTTGGGAATCTACATTGATAAAAAGCTGACCTTTCAGAAACAGGCCGAGTATGTCAGGTCACGTGCTCTACTCAGACTCAACGCCATGAGAGCCATGACGAGGCACCGTGCAGGGGCAAGCAAAGATGTACTTCGCTTGTACAATATACAAGCTATACGCTCGCTCATTGACTACGGTGCACCGGCGTTAGCTCATCTCTTCCCGCAGAGCAGGCAGAGAGTGGAGGTCGTACAAAATCAGGCGATAAGAACTATGCTTGGGGCCCCCATCTGGACCAACACAGTATGTCTCAGATCTGAGGCCCGGCTTCCTTCCTTGGCTGACAGAGTAAGATACATAAACGCCTGCAAAGTGGCCACGATTCTGCACAGGCAACAAGGTACCCCACTAAGGAGACGGATATTGACAACCATGGCACAAGATCCCACTCTCTTCACAGACTACTCCTGGATCCGTTCGTTTTGTGCTGCTGGGCGGAAGCTGCTGCCTATACAACTACTCCTTGAGAAGAGTTATGACCTTCCTGTTGCTGGGTACCATCCACTACCTCCCTGGCGCCCAGATCCAGCTGATGTTTGGATCATGCAGCTACCCATCTCTAAGCGTCTCTGCAGTCAAGACACTCTCAGCAATCATGCTGAGACAAGCATGGCACTGGCAGAGGGAGGCACATGTGCAGTGTATTTCACAGATGGTTCTGTCGACCCTGACAGGAAGAGAGCAGCAGCTGGACTGTACCACAATGGTCACACACAAGGCTGGCGACTCCCTGACCACTGCACGATCCTTCAAGCTGAGCTGGTGGCGATTCAGCAGGCATTGTCACATGCCCTACGACATCGACTCCGACCTGTCATACATGTTGATTCCACGTCTGCAATCAATGCCCTCTCCCATCCTCAACCACAGGACAATGTTCACCTCATCACATCGATCCTGAGCATAATGACAGCCTTAGAAGTTCAGGGTAACAGATCGACATTGAACTGGATCCCCAGCCATGCTGGCATCCGGGGAAATGAGGCGGCAGATGATGCAGCCAAGGCAGCAACAGACTATCCACATGTTGGGATTACTGTCCCAATCAGCCTACGACAGACCAAACTGGTGGCTGCCAGAGCCATGAAACTTATGGGGGAGGTCTTAGGTGATACCCCATCTCAACAGTGGTACCGAGCAGCGACTCAGGGAGAACCCCCTCCATATGATAGAAGCTGGTTCAGAGCGCAGTGTACCGCCATCCATCGGCTTCGTTTGGGCTTTCCCACAGCCAAGATGATGGTAGACAAGGCTGAGGAGGAGATGTGCCAGTACTGTCAGCACGTTGTCCAGCGGCCCCTAACACACTATCTTCTGGAGTGCGAAGTTACTGAGACGCTCCGCAGGCAACTAGGAGTGATATTCCCTCCCGAAGAGGAACCAGAGATGACTGCAGCCACACTAGTGTACCATGGAGTCAACGAACCAGACAAGCTGTTACCTGTGATAACGACATATCCTCCTCCTCGCTAGTGTCCATAGTTAGGAGTATATACGGTGTAGTCGCTTATGAGATGCACCAGTTGAACTGACCAGAAGAGTGCTTGAACAGCATATGTCTCATCATTGTAGAAACCTTTCTCCCTCGGGAGCCAGAGACGGGTCATCGCAAGATTGAGACCCGTGCCAGGACTACGGTCTTGGCGAACATTATACATACATGCTTCTGCTTCAGAATCTCCGCGACTACGGTGCTCTTCGCACTTACTCCAAGGTTGAGGGACTGATTACCTCATCTTCTGTACACAGTTCTTCTGTCTTCAAGAAATGTCCTGAAATTTGTATTGATAAAGCCACTGGATGGCGAAACGTCTACAATAAAGAAACCCAGATGTTGCACATGTGTCTTAATTTCATCTTGTCGGTATTGTATACCATTCTTGTACAACTTATAAGTGCTAGGGTTATGGACACTCCCGAGCTTCAGAACCTTGCAGTTATCTACATTGAACTGCATCTGCCACTTTTCTGACCAAGAATAGAGTTTGTCTAAATCCTCCTGAAGCTCCATAACATCTACGTTTGAATCAATTATCCTACCTATCTTTGTGTCATCGGCGAATTTGCTCATATCACTAGTAATTCCTTCATGAAGATCATTGATATATATTATAAACAACGGGCCCAAGACTGATCCCTGTGGAACGCCACTTGTTACTGATCCCCACTCGGATTTAACCCCATTTATGGACACTCTCTGCTTCCTGTCTGTGAGCTGTGACTCGATCCACGAGAGCACTTTTCCCCCAATGCCATGAGCTGCCACTTTCTTTAACAGTCTTTGGTGCGGAACTCTATCAAAAGCCTTACTAAGATCTAAGTAAATAATATGAAATTCTTTATCGTGGTCAACAGCCTCAAAAGCTTTACTGAAGAAAGTTAATAAATTAGTTAGACAAGACCGGCCTCTTGTGAATCCATGCTGAGTATCATTAATCAAGCTATGCTTATCGAGATGGCTTCTTATAATCTCAGCTATAATTGACTCTAGTAATTTGCCTACAATTGAGGACAGGCTTATTGGGCGGTAATTTGACGGTAACGACTTGTCCCCTGTTTTAAAAATAGGAATTGCATTAGCCATCTTCCACATATCAGACACTACACCTGTTTGAAGAGATAAATTAAAAATATTAGTTAATGGTTCACAGAGTTCCATTTTGCATTCCTTAAGAACCCTTGAAAAAACCTCATCAGGACCCGGTGACTTATTTTGCTTCAGTCTGTCTATCTGCTTCACAACCATTTCACTAGTGACTGTGATGTTACATAATTTATCTTCTTCTGGCCCACTATAAAAATTAATTACTGGAATATTGTTAGTGTCTTCCTGTGTAAAAACCGAGAGAAAATAATTATTTAAAATCGAACACATTTCATTCTCTTTGTCAGTAAGATGCCCATAGTTAATTTTAAGGGGACCTATCTTATCTCTAACTTTTGTTCTATAGACCTGGAAAAACTTTTTGGGTTAGTTTTAGAATCCCTAGCAACTTTAATTTCATGGTCCCTTTTCTTATCCCCTTTTTAATGTCCCTCTTAATGTCAATATGAAGGGATTCAGGGAAACCGGTAGGCCGGACTTGAGTCCTGGAGATGGGAAGTACAGTGCCTGCACTCTGAAGGAGGGATGTTAATGCTGCAGTTTTATAAACTGTAGTGTAAAGTACCTCTCTGGCAAGACAGTGATGGATAAGATAAGATAAGATTTCGTTCGGATTTCTAACCCCGGAGGGTTAGCCACCCAGGATAACCCAAGAAAGTCAGTGCGTCATCGAGGACTGTCTAACTTATTTCCATTGGGGTCCTTAATCTTGTCCCCCAGGATGCGACCCACACCAGTCGACTAACACCCAGGTACCTATTTGCTGCTAGGTGAACAGGACAACAGGTGTAAGGAAACGTGTCGAATGTTTCCACCCGCCGGGAATCGAACCCGGGCCCTTCGTGTGTGAAGCGGGAGCTTTAGCCACCAGGCCACCGGGACAGTGAATGATGGTGAAAGTTTTTCTTTTTCGGGCCACCCTGCCTTGGTGGGAATCGGCCAGTGTGTAAATAAAAAATAAAATAATAATAATGTTTTTCGATAGTGACAGGAAAAGCATCGATATGTGAAATAAAAGAAAGATCGTGAGCTTGGGTAGCATTCTGGACAGTGATGATGCACGTATCGCTTTAAGAGCATGAAAGGGAATATCTCTACCAACATGGCATAGGAGCACCTTGCCAATACTATGGACGGAAAGATAAGCAAGAGAGGAAGTCGGCCATAATGTAAAGAATCTAGTGCATTGTGCAGTCTGAAGTTGAGCGTGGAAAGGGAGTGAATGATGTGTTGATCTTTTCTGAGAAGAAAGAGAAGGTGGTGAAGTATCATCATCAGGCAATTGTCGTTGGCATTTAGGAGTGGGACCGGAGTTGGTCCGACATTGAACGGGCTGGCGATTCGAAAATTGCCGCACGGCAGAGGGAGAGGCTGGAAGCATAGTCAAAGGAGAGCGGAGGTCAGACAAATCGAAGGAGTTAGTCGAAACCTCGGTACCTGAAGCGGGTGAGGAAACAGCACCAGCAAGAGGTACAGGGGCATTAGGAGTGTCCGAAGAGTGGTCAAAAACCAAGGCAGGGTCAGAATGGGGTGCGGTATCAAGAAGGGGCCCGGGGGTAGTAGGTTCATGGATTGGGATCTCCATGGTTAGGTTACTCCTTGTCTTTTTACTTTTAAGAAAAAAAAGAAAGAAGAAAAGAAAAAAGAGAAAAAGGGGGGGGGGGAACGGGGAGGAATGAAAGGGTCGGAAGTCGCCCTCCGCGCCCAAGAGGACCTCAACACCGCAAGTAGTGCAGATGCAGCATGGAACCTGTGCCATACCCTACCCTTCATGCCAGTAAACCAGCAGTCCAGGATAGCAACCTTACATCTGCCGAGCTACCTCAGTGGGCAAAAGAGAGGGCGGCTGGATATCCACCACAAAGCATACCTCCTTTGGTCACCACCCCCGGAATCCAAAAGGCGGCCTCCAGAGATACACCCTTCGCCCGAAAGACACCCAAAGCCACCCCCCGGAAGACCGGAGAGGGAACGGGACATCCCCAGGCGATCCAGATTCCATGGCAAACTACACCACTGCCAAGAACCTCAACGGAGTGGGATTGACCCTGGTACCCTTTCCCTGACCTAGGAACCAGTAGGCCTGTAGGAAGAATCCTAAAGGCCAAAAAGAGGAAGGGAATAAGGGGGGGACGGGGGAGGAGGAGGAAAGAAAAATGGGAGGATGGGGAGGATGGGATAGGGAAGGGGAGATTGAGGGGTAATTAGGTTCGGTCTGAGGAAGGAGACCAACAGATCTAGTTCCTCAGACCAAGAGCCTCTTCACCACAACAAGGAGCCCTGCTTGAAGAGATGTGTAGGAGCTTATATCCTAAATTATATCAAACTCATTTACTTTAATTTTGTCCACCTAGACAACTTTGTTAATAAATATCTCAATTTTTATTTTGTTGCATTATTATCACAGCTGTAATCCCATAACTCAATAATATTTACTCAATACAAGGGAAAACTAGACCTGACCTTAATCCTACAACTTGTTACAGAAACCAGAAACAGGCTGAATGCTAGAGGGGGAGACCTTCTAGTATTCTCTGGAGACGTCTATATAGATATCGCCTTTTTGTAAGACACACACCATAATTTAGAAAGAATTCCCACCGTTCTGAAAACAAAGACACATGTTGGATGTGACTTTTAAATTTAAGTTTGGTGTCATGGTGAATTCCCACGAAGAATGTAGTAGTAGTCTCGGTATTTTTGTATTGGTGTTAAATATAATCGTTGAATGCTGCAGTGAAGAGAAAGTTGGAGGCAGTAGAAACGTGTCTGAGACCAATTTATGGTGGTAATATTAAGCAGAAAATAAATATTTAAGATATTAGATCATTGTGGTGATGTGAAATAAATATTTATGGGAGAAGAATTTTTGAGATGGTCTCCATGGTCTCCCAGGAATATTTATTTTACATCACCACAATGATCTAATATCTTAAATATTTATTTTCTGCTTAATATAAACACCATAAATTGGTCTCGGACACGTTTCTACTGCCTCCAACTTTCTCTTCACTGCAACATTCAACGATTATATTTAACACCAATACAAAAATACCGAGACGACTACTACATTTTTCGTGGGAATTCACCATGACACCAAACTTAAATTTAAAAGTCACATCCAACGTGTGTCTTTGTTTTCAGAAAGGATGGGTGGGTGGAAATGATGTCTGGCATATCCCAGAGATGATGTGGAGTAGGTTTTGAGAGGTGATTTAAGGAGGACAAGTGATTTACGAGACGATATTCTGTTTGAGCTTGAGTATGATCAAATTTATGAAAGGATTCAAGGAAACCACTTAACTTGAATTAAGTGGGTGAGGATGTTAGTGATCAGTAAGTCATCTGGTTCAAAATATGCACACTTCGTGAAGGATAACCCGGAATTAAGTAGTGATGGATGTTTCATCTGTGTCTCGCTCTTGACTTAGTGGGAAACATCAACATAAGAAAGGAGGAACACTGCAGCAGGCCTGTTGCCCCATACTTGGCAGGCCCTTCACAATCTATTCCACTAATAGAATATTTCCCCAACCCAATTTTCAATGCTATCCAAGAAATAAGCTTTGACAATTCTATTTACTCGTGTGCAAGTCCCACTCAAATCCAACCCCTCTCACTTATGCATCTATCCAACTTAAATTTAAAACTACCCAAGGTCCCAGCTTCAATAACCCTACTAGGCAGACTGTTCCACTCATCAACTACCCTATTTTCAAACTAGTAAAATAATGGTCATATACTTTATGATAATTTAATTCTCTTATTTATATTCATCCATGGAATATCCAAATATTTCAAAGTCAAATTTGTAGACATTATATAATCTTTGGAGATCTTCTGAAGAGAGTTGACTCAGATAATCTGCATAGCTCTTCTGGAGAAGTAATTTGTTGTTTTCGTCTGTTTCAGAGATCGCAACTTCCTTCTTGGGAGACTTATCTTCACTCTTTATCATCTTTCCATCGTCTTGTATTTTCTGGGATATAAATTCTTTCACTGTTTGCTTCTGCATCTGATTTACCATATTTTCTGTTGAGTTTCCATCTGTTTCCAGTGTGGATGGATTGAGTTTCATGCTATAATTAATTATCTGACCGAGTCCACATTGATCAGCTATGAATCTTGTGTCTGACTCCATGGTCTCCAGTTTGCTGAAATGGAAAATATAAGAACATAAGAACATAAGAGAGGAGGAACACTGCAGGAGGCCTGTTGGCCCATACTAGGCAGGTCCTTTATAATCCATCCCACTAACAAAACATTTGCCCAACCCAATTTTCAATATGATGAATGGTTTTGAAAAACCGACAATGCCACCTAAGAAATAAATTCTGTTAACTCTATCCACTCATATGCAAGTCCCACTCAAATTCAACCCCTCTCACTCATGCATTTATTCAACCTAAATTTGAAACTACCCAAGGTTTTAGCCTCAATAACCCAACTAGGTAGACTGTTCCACTCATCAACTACCCTATTTCCAAACCAATACTTTCCTATATCCTTTCTAAATCTAAACTTGTCTAATCTGAATCCATTACTGCGGGTTCTCTCTTCGAGAGATATCCTCAAGACCTTATCTTTAGCACGTTTATTAATACCCGTCTTCTACTTATACACTTCGATCAGGTCTCACTCTCATTCTTCGTCTAACAAGTGAATGTAATTTAATGGTCTTTAATCTTTCTTCATAAGGAAGATTTCTAATGCTATGTATTAATTTAGTCATTCTACGCTGAATGTTTTCTAACGAATTTATGTCCATTCTGTAATATGGAGACCAGAACTGAGCTGCATAATCTAGGTGAGGCCTTACTAATGATGTATAAAGCTGTAACATAACTGCTGAACTTCTGTTCTATACACTTCTTGATATAAATCCCAGTAATCTGGTTGCCTTATTATGTACTCTTAGGCATTGCTGTCTTGTAGATGAATGGTTCACAGAACCGACACGTTGTTAAATTAGACACATGTGTAACTCTTGGGTATGGTTTAGAAAGACACTGAGGAAACTTTTCGCCACACAGTGGCTTCATCAGTCCATACAAAGGATAAACTTGAAGAACAGGAGGAGAATGAGGTAATCAGTCCCTCAACCTTGAGTCGATGTGGTCAGTCCATCAATCTTGAATAGAATACGGCATATGAGCGGAGAAGCAGCTTATAAACCGTATGGCAGGAGAGGTGTAGCAGTCGTAGGTGGTGTCACATTTGTCCAATGTGGAAGTAGGTCGTGCCCAAGGGTTAGGCAAGCAAAGAATTCCCACATTGGACAAATGTGACACCACCTACGACTGCTGCACCTCTCCTGTCATACGGTTTATAAGCTGCTTCTCCGCTCATGTGCCGTATTCTATTCAAGATTGATGGACTGACCACAACGACTCAAGGTTGAGGGACTGATTACCTCATTCTCCTCCTGTTCTTCAAGTTTATCCTTTGTATGGACTGATGAAGTCACTGTGTGGACGAAACGTTGTCAATAAAGGATCACATTATACTGCATATGTGTTTATATTTCCATTGCGTCAGTATTTTATATCATTTATTTCCATAAGTTCTACATCATTCAACTTATAAGTGCTAGGGTTATGGGCACTCCCGAGGTTCAGAACCTTGCATTTATCTATATTGAACTGCATCTACCACTTTTCTGACCAAGAATAGAATGTGTCTAAATCCTCCTGAAGTTCCCTGATATCTACGTTTGAATCAGTTATCCTACCTATCTTTGTGTCATCGGCGAATTTGCTCATTTCATTAGTAATTTCCTCATCACTGATATATATTATAAACAACAACGGGCCCAAGACTGATCCCTGTGGAACGCCACTTGCTACAGATTTAACCCCATTTATGGACACTCTCTGCTTCCTGTCTGTGAGCCATGTCTCGATCCACGAGAGCACTTTTCCCCCCAATGCCATGAGCTGCCACTTTCTTTAACAGTCTTTGGTGCGGAACTCTATCAAAAGCCTTACTAAAATCTAAGTAAATAATATCAAATTCTTTATCGTGGTCAACAGCCTCAAAAGCTTTACTGAAGAAAGTTAATAAATTAGTTAGACAAGACCGGCCTCTTGTGAATCCATGCTGAGTATCATTAATCAAGCTATGCTTATCGAGATGGCTTCTTATAATTTCAGCTATAATTGACTCTAGTAATTTGCCTACAATGAGGAAATGGTATGGTGATACCGACAAGATGTGGAAAAAGACACTTATGTACAGTTCAGGACAATTATTAAAGGAAACGTTTCGCCACGAGTGGCTTCTTCAGTCCTAATACAGAGAAAACTAAGAAAACACACATATATATAGTGGCGGGAGTCAGGTGAGGTGATGCGTGGGTAGAGGTGGTAGTAGTAGTAGTAGTAGTAGTAGTAGTAGTAATGGAACTAAGGAGGTGAGGCAAGAGAGGGACCTGCTGGCATCAAGTAACACCAGTTCCCAGGATGGGTAATATCCTCTTGCTTAGTAATTTTGAAATACTGTAACTACCGGATTTTTGCTTTATAGTGTTACTGACAGAAATTAGTGCAGCTTCAATGCATTTTCTCCGTCTTAAGTCGTCTTCTTTAATAACTAGTTTAGCTTCATTGAATTTCATGAGGTGTCCAACATCGTCTCTATGTTGAACACATGCGTTTTTGCGGTCATCATTTCTGCAAGCATTTTTGTGTTCTGCTATCCTAATGTCCAGAGTTCTGGCTGTTTCCCCTGGCACAAGTGCAGGAATCTACACTATACCATGTGGGGGGTGTGACAAAGTATATGTAGGGGAAACAGCCAGAACTCTGGACATTAGGATAGCAGAACACAAAAATGCTTGCAGAAATGATGACCGCAAAAACGCATGTGTTCAACATAGAGACGATGTTGGACACCTCATGAAATTCAATGAAGCTAAACTAGTTATTAAAGAAGACGACTTAAGACGGAGAAAATGCATTGAAGCTGCACTAATTTCTGTCAATAACACTATAAAGCAAAAATCCGGTAGTTACAGTATTTCAAAATTACTAAGCAAGAGGATATTACCCATCCTGGGAACTGGTGTTACTTGATGCCAGCAGGTCCCTCTCTTGTCTCACCTCCTTAGTTCCATTACTACTACTCCTACTACTACTACTACTACTACCACCTCTACCCACGCATCACCTCACCTGACTCCCGCCACTATATGTATGTGTGTTTTCTTAGTTTTCTCTGTATTAGGACTGAAGAAGCCACTCGTGGCGAAACGTTTCCTTTAATAAATGTCCTGAACTGTACATAAGTGTCTTTTTCCACAATTTGCCTACAACTGAGGTCAGGCTTATTGGGCGGTAATTTGACGGTAAATATAATTCAATTATGTGTTGATTATTGTAACATTATTGTGCATTTGCGTGCTTAAAAGAATTATATTTTATCATTATTTTATAGGGAAGCACAATCCTGTAGAAGTCATATATCAGCCGTGGAACATGAGACGGTCAGGTGTACAACGAGGAAGTGGAAATTTGTATCAAGAGTTTTTCACCTGCATCAAAGCACATCCCTCGAGATGTGTTAAATGATATGTAACAGTTAATTACTTTAATTTGCATTTCTCACAGTTTCTAAAATTTCATATACTGTGTGAAAATTATCTGCAAACATATACCATGTACATGTACTTGTAGCAAATAAAGATATTATTATTATTATTATTATTATTATTATTATTATTATTATAAACTCATGTAATGGAAAAAGTATTTGTCAAAGACTCGTCTATAGAAATGTCGCATTAATAATAATAATAATAATAATAATAATAATAATAATAATAATAATAATAATGTCTTTTCTTTCTGTCATAAACAAGCAAGAAAATAGGTACGTATTGTTTCTTCTACTTTCACTTAGTTATGCTACATATACACATACATGTATACATGTAGGCATCGATCTTAAATTTCTTGTTTTCTAAATAGTTCTTGTTCTTATCTATTTCGTCTCCATGGGACAGTGGTAAAGAATCTTTCCTCCGTAAGCCATGCATGTTGTAAAATGCCGGGAGCGATGGGCTCGTAACCCCCTCTCCTGTATAAATTACTAAAAATAAGATGTGAAAAGTGGGTTATAAGTGTGTATGCTCATGGAGAAGAGTGTAGAGGAGAGAGTGATTTTGGGAAATGTTAAGAAAGTATTTAGGAACTTTTGAACCAAGTGAGATAGTAATTCTTGTGGGAGACCTAAATACCATTAGGCCAGGGCACCCCGTGGCCTGGTGGCAAAAGCTCTCGCTTCACATTGTGAGGGTCCGGGTTCGACTCCCGGAGAAGGGGTGGAAACATTGGACGTGTTAAATTACACCGGTTGTCTATGTTCACCCATCGGTAAAATGGGTACCTGGGTGTTAGTCGACTGGTGTGGGTCGCATCCTGAGACAAAACTAACCTAATGTGCCCAAAATGCTCTGCATAACAAAGCGGCTTTCTATATACATGTAGTAATATTTCAATGATGTCAGCTAGACCTGTATACCTTGTACAAGTACTTGTAGCAAATAACGATATTATTATTATATTATTGTGGTAAGTTTTGAGTACCAGGTGTAAATGATAATGGGGGCTTTTGATTGAACTTTGTATAGAAGGAGGGTTTGGTAATACATAAATTATATATATATATATATATATATATATATATATATATATATATATATATATATATATATATATATACATTAGAAAAAAACTTTAAATAAGTATACAAGATTTGATACAAGGTGATATGACAGTGTTCCACAGATATTTCAGATAATTTCTTTAGTTGTAGCTACAGTGAGAGTAAAAGGTAGATGGGATACAAAGAGAATGGAATCAGCAAGTAAGAGGAGATGAAGGTTTATAAACTAAAGGAGGAGGCAGTTAGGGTAAGATATAAACAACTATTGGAAGAAAGATGGGCTAGTGAGAGTAGAAGCAATAAGGTTGAAGATGTATGGGATAGGTTTAAGAATGTAGTGTTAGAGTGTTCGGCAGAAGTTTGTGGTTACAAGAAAGTGGGTGCGGGAGGGAAGAAGAGCAACTGGTGGAATGATGAGGTAAAGTGAGTAGTAAGAAAGAAAAAGATAGTACATGAGACGCTTTTACAAAGTAAAGGTGATACAAAGAGGGAAGAGTAATTGGAGAGTAAAGAAAGGTTAAGAGAGTGATGAAGCAATGTAAAAAAAAAAATGAGTGGGTGAGATGCTATCAACAAATTTTGATAAGAATAAATAAAAGCTCTTGTGTGAGATTAATAAGTTACCTACCTGGAGGATATTCTGGGGATCAACGCCCCCCACAGCAGGGTCCACGACCAGGCCTCCGGTGGATCAGGGCTTGATCAACCAGGCTGTTACTGTTGGCCACATAGAGTCCAAGGTACAAACCACAGCCAGGCTGATCCGGCACCGATTTTAAGTATCTGTTCAGCTCTTGAAGGCAACCAGAGGCCTATTAGTAATTCCCTTTATGCATGGTGGGAGGTTGTTGAACAGTCTTGGGCCCCGGATACTTAGTGTATTTAGTGTACCAATGGCGCCTCTACTTTTCATTGGGGGTATTTTGCACCGCCTGCCCAGTCTTTTACTTTCATAGAGAGTGATTTCTGTGTGCAAATTTGGGACCATTCCTTCTAGGATTTTCCAAATGTAGATTATGACATCTCTCTCTCGCCTGCATTCCAGAGAGTACAAGTCAAGTGTTTATAAGCATTCCCAGTAGTTGAGAGAATTTATATGTGCAGTAAAGGTTCTGTCTAGATCTGCAGTTTCACCTGCTTTGAACAGAGATGTTAATGTACAGCAATATTCCAGCCTAGAGAGAACAAGTGATTTGAAAAGAATCATAATTGGTTTCGCATCTCTTGTTTTGAACGTTCTCATTATCCATCCTATCATTTTCTTTGTAGTTGTGATCGTGGTACTGTTATGATCTTTGAAAGTGAGATCCTCAGACATTATCACTCCCAGGTCCCTCACATTATTTTTTCACTCTATTGTATGATCAGAGAGTGTAGCATACTCAGTTCTAATTATTATCTTCGGTTTTCCATAACGGAGTAGTTGGAATTTGTCTTCATTGAACATCATGTTTTCTGTTGCCCATTGGAAAACTTGGTTTATATCTTCTTGGAGATTAACAGTGTCATGAATGGAAGACGGTCTCGTGCAGATCCTAGTATCGTCTGCAAGGATGATATGGTGCTGTGGATTACATCTTTATGTCTGATATGAGGATGAGGAACAGGATGGGGTGCGAGCACTGTGCCTTGTGGAACAGAGCTTTCCTCTATGGGAGCTTCTGATATAACTCTGTTTACCACTACTCTTTGTGTTCGATCCATCTCCCTACTTTGCCGGATATTCTTTTAGCATGTATTTTGTGCGCTATTACACCATGATCACACTTTTGCAAAGTCTGTGTATATTACATCTGCATTCTGTTTTTCTTCCAGTGCATCCAAGATCATATCATATAGTGGTCCAGTAGTTTGAGAGGCTGGAGCGACCTGCTCTGAATCCGTGTTGCCCTGGATTGTGCAGTTTTGAGGAATCCAAGTGGTTTGCAATCATGTTTCTTAGCACTCATTCAAAGATTTTTATAATGTGGGACGTTAGAGCTATTGGTCTACAGTTCTTGGCTAATGCTTAGCTGCCACCTTTTTGGAGTGGGGCTATGTCCGTTATTTTTAGCGACTGTGGAATTCACTCATGTCTAAGCTCCTCCATAATATACTTAGGGCATGCAAAAGGGGTTTCTCGCTGTTAATGAACACACAGTTCCACGAGTTTGGGCCCGGGGGTGAGTGCATGGGCATGTTGTCAATGGCTTTCTCAAAGTCTATTGAAGCTAAGGTAATGTCGGAAATTTGGCATACACTGATGGAGTTTTGAGGCTCATTTATGAAAAAATAATTTGGAATGTTGATCTTTAGATTGATCAGTGGCTCGCTAAACATGGAGTCATATTGGATTTCTGTATCCCACTCATTTTTTTGTTGTCATCTGTGTTGAGAAATGGGATTACCAGTTAAGTTTAATTATACGAAAACTTAACTTAGAAAGACAGCTCATCGCCTGCACAGCCGCCCCTGCAGATGAGGTCTTGAGAAGCTTTCGAAGTCATCTCTCAACGGGCTGTAAAGAGTTATAATTTGTAAGATTATAAATTACCCCTAGGGGTGTTATGTCAGCATATTTCATTCACTGATTGCTGACAAATTACATACTTGTTTGGACTCAAAAGTCCGCACCTTACTGCCGACTATAGGCTGATTACAAACTCCTTGCGACTCAAGAACTGCGCAGTCCCCCGTACTACAAGAAATTCGTAACCTACCTTGCTCTTGTAGCTTGAGCTATGGTGTTCTTCACACCTTCGACAGATATCGGTGACTTGATAGAAGCTGAAGTGTCCTTGGATGTCCACGTCTTCCATAGTCTAGGAATGCGCACACTGGTACACTATGTTCCACAAGATTTGTCTTTATTGTTCACAATCTTATCACTAAAGAAGCTGATCACACTTCTCCTAAGTGTTTATTGTGTTTTATGAGATACTTTGTTCACACTAACGCACAGATCGTTCTTTGTTGGTTATTCTGGTGTCAGTGTCACTCTCAGTAGAGTCAAAAGTAATCTGAAGATGCCACAGCACCCCACGCCGTTACTCTCCTAGCACAAAGGAAAAGCTGACCTAGTACTTTTGCTTCCTTGCCACTTCCTCCATGAGGCAAAGCAGAATGTTTGAATCTTGCTGTCTTAAGCATAGACAACAATGTCCACTATCTTTACTATGGTAATAAAGTGGGAGCAGGATTTTCCTTAATTGTCCTGCTAAGGTAAGAGATGGACTGTCTTTTATTAAGCTACACTTTGCAATGCAGGACCGCACGGAGCGTCGAGCCACGTCCCATATTCATACCGCATCTGCTATCAATTACTCGCTGTAGCAGTAAACAAGATATTTGCCCCTTCTGAGAGGGCTGGGCTCCTCAGGGCTGAAAGGGGCTGAAAGGGGCTGAAGGGGGCTGATGCCCCCCTCCTGGAGAAAATTTCTCCACAATCTGTGTAAGTCCCATCTTGTCTGAGCAAGGGTCTGATACTAGATGTGGCATTTGCTTTGTTTTTGGCACATGAAAAGAATGAATGGGACAGTTAAAAATAGGAGAGGACAGTTATTAGATGGACAGTTAGAGGGAAGATCTGAGATTTCGTGCATTAGGCAGGGAGGTATAACGTTTTGTAGGAGTGAGGGAAAAGCCAATAGTGTGACTGAGGTGCATGAAGCAGTGGGTAGAACAAAAGGGGGTAAAGCTTCTGGGATTGATAGGATGAAGACAGAAATGTTAAAAGCATGTGAGAATATTGTCTTGGAATGGTTGGTGCTTTTGTGTAATATATGTATGGAAGAGAAGAAGGTACCTAAGGACTGGCAGAGAGCATGCATAGCTCCTTTGTATAAAGGCAATGGAGACACAAAATGTAAAGATTATAGGGGGAATAAGCCTGTTGACTATAAATGGTAAAGTGTCATTATTGAAAATATTAAGAGTAAGACAGAGAGTTGCCCTTAGGAAGTGTATGGAATGTGTAGATCAATTGTTTACATTGAAACATATAGGTGAACAGTATTTAGATAAAGGTGAAGAGGTTTATGTTGCATTTATGGATTTGGAAAAGGCATATGATAGGATGGATGAGGAGAGGGGGTGGCAGCAGTGTGGCAAATGTTGCAAATGTACGGAATAGGAGGCAAGTTATTGAAAGCAGTGAAGAGTTTTTTTACGAGCATAGTGAGATTCAGGTTAGAGTATGTAGGAGAGAGGGAGATTATTTCCCAGTAAAAACAGGCCTTAGACAGAGATGTATGATATCACCATGGTTGTTCAATATAGTTATAGATGGGGATGTAAGAGAAGTGAGTGCTCGGGTGTTGGCAAGAGATGAGAGGTTAAAAGATAAAGAATCTAACACAAGACAGGAGTTGTCAGAGCTACTTTTTGCTGATGACACTGTGCTTTTTGGAGATTCTGAAAAAAGGTTGCAGATGTTGGTGGGGGAGTTTGGTAGGGTATGTAAAAGAAAGTAAAAGTGAAAATAATAAAAAATTTTGGTAATGAAAGACTTTATCAGACTGGATTGAGAGAATATGGAGGAGGTGAACGTATTCAGATATTAGGGTCTATGAAAGATGGGTCTATGACGTCACTGACAGTGTGTTACACTAGGTACACCTCTAAACTGTATCTTTTAAGGAGCTACCATAGAAAGGGTGAAAGAAATTTCTGCCTTTGTAATATAGCAAGAAATGATTTGCAGGGTGCTAACGCATATCTTGATGACTTTATCACTGTTAGTTGTTCCTAGGACCAACACATGGAACGGTCAGAGGCTTCATTTAGGCTCCGCAAATTTCACTTGAAGGTCAAGCTGGTACAGAGTGAATTTGGTCAAGCCAAGTTAATTTTCCTGAGCTATGTCAATGGTCAAGGTGAAGTCTCACTTAACATTGCCAAAGTGGGGCATATTAGTGACACTGAAGTCTATATAAAATTGAAATCCTTAATGCTTATCCTTGGCATGGCCTGATTTTACAGTCACTTTCGTCCAAATTACTAACACGTGACTCCTGCCTTAACTTCACTTACCAGTTCAAAACAGAAGTTTATAAGGGATAAAGTTTTCCAGGGAGCTTTTGAGTACTTGAAACTTTTACACTCCACAGTTCTGATAATGAAGAACCTTGATTTAACTGCATAATTTATTGTTCAAGTGGTTGCAAGGATGTAACTGGTATACTTGAAGCATACCTGGAGAGGGTTTCGGGGGTCAACGCCCCCGTTGCCTCATGGAGGATGAGGGCCTGATCAACCAAGCTGTTACTTTTGGTTGCACGCAACCTGACGTATGAACCACAGCCCGGCTGGTCAGGTACTAACTTTAGGTGCCTGTCCAGCGCCTTCTTGAAGACAACCAGGGGTCTGTTGGTAATCCCCCTTATGTATGCTGGGAGCCAGTTGAACAGTCTTGGACCCCTGACACCTATTGTGTTATCTCTTATCGTACTAGTGGTACCCCTGCTTTTCATTGCGGGGATGTTGCATCGTCTGCGGTGTTGGTGGTGGGGGTGGAACCCGTGGTTGTGGTGGAGGTGATCGTGGGAAGGGGGGGTGGAGGAGGTGGTGTGGTGAAGGTGGTGCTGGTGGTGGTGGTGCTGGTGATGGTGGCGGTGGTGTTGCTGGTCGTGGTGGTGGTGTTCCTGGTGGTAGTGGTGGTGGTCGTGGCAGTAATGGTGGCTGTGGCAGTGGTAGTAGTGGAGGTGGTCGTGGTGGTGTCTGTGGTGGTGGTGGTCGTCGTGGTCGTCCTGGTGGTGGTGGTGGCAGTGGTGGTGGCAGATGTGGATGGACGATCGGCTAACTTGACATATCAGGCTTCGTCAAATGTGATTTTTTTTTTTCACAGACGCCATGTGAAACTAAGACACATGTGCAACATCTGGGCATCTTTATTGCGGACGTTTCGCCATCAAGTGGCTTTATCAACAAATTCCAGGACATAACTCGAAGACAGTAGAACTATATACAGAAAATGAGGTAATCAGTCCCTCAACCTTGGAGTTGGTGCGAAGAGCACCGTAGTCGTGTAGATTCTGAAGCAGAAGCAAGGAGCCTGGCGCTTTTATACTAACGTTAGGTGGAAAGGGGACGTGTAGCAGACGAGGGCATAGTCACTGGTAGGCGGGATTCCCCAGTGGAAGTAGGTCCTACTCAAAGAGATGGGTTTGTTGTAGTAGTAGTTGTCGTAGTCTTGAAGGTTATGTACATGTTCTCAGAATTAAGACTCCATGATGTTGCAGTGTCTGACAAGTTGTACAAGAATGGTATACAATACCATTCTTGTACAGATGCCATGTAGCAGACTTTTTCCACCATCACTGATATTAGAGAGGGGCTCTTGATTCAGGGGAACTAAACTTATCCTCTCTTTCCTTAGATCACACACGATTGTCTTCTATTTCCCCATATGCTGTATTACCCATACTGGTTTAGCGCTCCTATCATGAATGCAATGTAATCATCAACAGCACTGACGAGTTATCCCACGAACCTTCCCACACAATCTTGCATCAAATATTACATTCAGCTGTTCAATATGAAAGATTTTAGACCTTAAACTTCCAATTTTTAGTTTTGTAAAAGTTGCGCAGCTGAATGTATTTTGTTTTTTGTCCCTTGATGTCAGCAAAGAGCTCTTGATCCAAGGAACTGGAAATAATCTCTCCTAAACAAAATATGATTGCATCACCCATTCCAGGGTTTGTATGACCCTTAAGCATTTAGAGGTTCCTCATGAATGCAGTTAGTGTCACCCACCAAAGACAAACGAAAAAAAAGCATTTCTATGAATTTCTGTTAACTAGCCTTACCTGTAAACAGTGTAGTCAATGATACAAGGAGAGCAGATATATGTGATAGGCATCCAGTGTTGGTCTGGCCGAGAGTAGCCATCAGGGTCGAGGAGCCAGGCCTCGAGGGAGTCAGCAACATAATGACAGAAGTCTGTGAAGGTGGGCATCGTCACGTTTGTATCACCTTGGTAAACCTTCAAGATACTGCGGCGGAGATCAACGTAATGAGTCCGTCGCTTGTCAGCCTCCACAATCTTGTTCTGAGAAAAGTAAATGATCAAAGTTACACTTATATGTAGTTAATAAACTTTAAATGTACGTATATAAACAATGACTGAATCTGTTAAGAAAAATCATTGATCAGTTAATAAAACTCATGATATGGAGTGAGACTTAAAAGTCAGAGACTTCTTTCTACAAGCAGGGCTGCCTAGCTATTATGGATGGAATATTACACACACACACACACACACACACACACACACACGCGCGCGCGCGCGCGCACACACACGCACACACAGTGAAAAGGCAGGCAAGGAGCAACCACAATTAGGTGAGTACAAACACACACACACAAAAAATGAAACCCCAGAGGGGAGTTCAAAGAGCCAGGGGAACAGAGGAAGAGTGGTCTGGAAAGAGCAAATGATCAGAAGAGCTCAGAAGGAGGATGTAGCAAGAGTGGGAAAGGAAGATAGGTGAGCTTATCGCTGAAATGAAGAGGATGGATGCAGAGAGCAAGAAGTGGGAGCCATGAGCCAAAGCTGCAGAAGCCAGGATACAGAGCCTTGAAGATGAACTGAAAATGCTGAAGCAGGATATAAAGACCAGAAGGGGAATGACATCAGAAGAGGGTTCTCCGATATATCCAATGAGGGAACCAAAGGAAAGGAAGGAGTTAAGTCCTATGTTGATGCCCCATCAGGCCTACGAAAAGGAACAGTGGCATACTATTTGGGCATAGGGACAGCAATGAGGGGGGGTTGTAGGAAGAGAAGGGGATAGGCCCCCTTCAGAGATATTATCAGGCCACTTGTAGATCCAGGAAATTATGAGGGATGCAACAATGGTTATGTTTAAATAGGACCCAGAAATGCAGATGGAACACCAATAGGAGCAGAAGAGGGAGAGGTCAGTTTTTATTCAAGGGCTCCAGGAGACAATAGGGAGGACATGTGAAGATGACTGTGAGGGAAAAAGAGATTGAAAATATCAAACAAATGGGAGAGGAGGACATGACTGAGCTGATAAATTTTCAGAGAATATGGGGATACTTGAGGGAAAGAAATTGGCCAGTCAAATTGATTTTCAAGACAGAAACAGTGCAATACAGGATCCTGCAGCAGAAATCATGGCTAAAGGAAAAAAAATACCAGCAGGTGTATCTAGACCATGAGAGAACAAGAACAGAATGACAGAAAATGAGAGAATACAAAGATGAAAGGAGCAAGAAAGAGAGAGAGCCATAGAGTCAGGAGGAACAGCAAGTACAATCACCTGCAGAACCACCCACAGAACCCAAAACAATCAAACAAACCCAAAACAAACCACACTAAAAAAAAGGCACAATACCGTGACTAGAATGACACACAAATAACCCGTACATAGAAGAGAGGAGCTTACGACGACGTTTCGGTCCGACTTGGACCATAACTCTACACTTACAGCCCCCACCCTACAGCACAAACCCCACCTACACAGCAGTCTTCCATAGTACCCTTTCAGGTTTCCCACTCCCCCAGCCCATACAAACTCCTCAGAATACAGTTTTGGAAAAGAAGTTGATGGTATGGTATACAAATGCAGACGGAATAACAAATAAGTGTGAAGAGTGGCATGAAAGAATCATGGAGGCATCCTTGAACATCATTGCACTGACAGACACCAAGCTCACTGGAAAGATATCAGATGCAATCTTTCCAACTGGATATTAGATCCTAAGGAAAGATAAAGAGAAGGGAGGGGAAGGAGATGTACTGCTCATCGAAAACCATTGGAGGGTTGAGTTGGAAAGAGGGGATAGAGGGAAGCAAGGGACTACACAGTAGGAACACTTCAGACTGGGGGGTCTGAAAGTAGTGATTGCAATGATGTACAACTCACCACAGAATAGCAGGAAGCCATACAAGAATATGAGAGTAACAGACCAATGGTTGATACACTAGCTCAGGTGGACAGAAGGGCCCACATGAGCAGGGCAAAGTTAATAGCTGTGGGTGATTTCAATCACAAGGGGATTGACTGGGAAAACCTGGAGCCACATGGGGGACCAGAAACGTGCAGGGGCAAGATGATAGAGGTGGTACTGGAAAACCTCATGCATCACCATGTCAGGGACACTACCAGAGAGAAAGAGAATGAACCAGCATGGTTGGACCTCATTCAGCTCGAGTATTTCAGACATGGAGAATATCACATATGAAAAGCCCCTCAGAGCAAGTGATCATGTGGTCCTGAGCTTCGAATGCATAGCAGAATAACAAGTGCAGAGGGAAGCAGGACGAGTAGGATGGGAGAAGCCAAACTACAAAAGAGGAGACTACACAGGTTAAGAAATTTCCTACATATGGTTCAGTGGGGAAAGAGAACTGGTGGGGAAATCAGTACATGAAATACTGGAACACGTGACAACAAAATGCAAAGAGGCAGAGGAGCGGTTCATACCCAAGGGCAACAGAATCAATGGGAAGATCAAAATGAGCTCTTGGTTCACCCATAGATGTAGAGAGGCCAAAATCAGAGAATGACAAAAGTATAGAAGACAAAGGACGCAGGAAAATAAGGAGATTAGTCAAAGTGCCAGAAACAAATATGCACAGATAAGGAGGGAGACCCAGTAACAATACGAAAATGGCATAGCATCTAATCTGAAACTGTTGTAAAGCCTCATCAGGAGGAAAACAACAGTCAAGGACCAGGTAACAAGGCCGAGGAAGGAAGGAAAGAAGGAAGGAGGGGAGATCACAAGTAATGACAGAAAGGTCTCCAGAAAGCCAGAATGGTGGAGTATACCAAAAAGTGCTGGATAGATTCAGAGGTATCCCCGTTTGCAGACGATGTGAAGCTAATGCTGGAAAATGCCTTCTCCTTCAGAATGTTACAGTCGACCCTCAACTAACGGCAGCATTAAGTAATGGCAATTTCATCTAACGGCACTTTTTGCCATAGAAAAAATGCCTTAACCAAAGGCGAAAAACTTAATCAATGGCCTTTGTCCACCACTCCAAGAGTCAGTGTGCCATTGTTTACAAGCTGTTGCAGTCGGTTTCCATGTGTGCCTCCCATATATTTTGGATTATTCCACTATTTCTAGTGCTTGTAACTGCTAAATAAGCCACCATGGGTCGCAAGAAAGCTTCTAGTGTCAAACCTGTGTCAAAAAGGGTGAGAATTACGATGGAAATGTACATGTACAATGACACTCTTGTGTCCCATTTTAGGGAAATCCTAAGGGCACGTGAGAAACAGAGCTCTCTGGATAGCTGTTTTGTGCAACAGGGGTCAAGTGACTCCCAAGCTGGTCCTGGTGGAATTAAAAAACCAAGGAGGGAGGTAACCCCACCAAAGGACTTGGTACCTGAAGTCCTTTTGAAAGAGGATTCTCCTTCCAAGCAATAGACAATTCAGAATTTCCCCTGCTGCTGGCACATAACTCATCAACAACTCCACAATAAAGGTAAGTGGCATTTAATTATTGTTTATTTTGCATGTCCCATTCCTTTCCATATAAGGAAATGTATATTTAATGTAAAAAAAAAAATCAGACTTCAACCAATTTCAACCAACGGCAAGCCCTTTGGAACGGATTAATGCCGTTGGTTGAGGGTCCACTTAGATATAATCAACCTCCTTTGATAATTTGTAGGCGATTCATTGAGTTCTTGAGTAAAAACCATAAAGGAAGAAAATAAAAGAAAATTGTTTGAGAATATGCCAAGAACAAGAAAGTCCTTTCTCATTTAACTTTAAAAAGGTACGAATGATCAAAACACCGACGATGACCAGGAAAGTCATTCTCCAGTAACTGATCGGCTTCCAGTGATTACAAGT
Source organism: Cherax quadricarinatus (assembly GCF_038502225.1). NCBI lineage: Eukaryota > Metazoa > Arthropoda > Malacostraca > Decapoda > Parastacidae > Cherax > Cherax quadricarinatus. The sequence continues at coordinate 11,513,752 of NC_091346.1, read as the reverse complement.
TTCGTAACAAGTTCAATAAAATGTGACACTTGCAGCTACTCAGGCTGTACTTCTGGGGTATCATTCTTCTTATAAAATGCATCTTCATGAACGTTTTAAAGTCAATCAGAAGCAACATTCTTCAGTTACTGTATATGATTATTGCTATTTATTAAATATAACTGCAAAGTAATACTTATGCCTGCAAAGTTAGACTTGTGACTACAAAGTTAGACTTGTGGCTACAAAGTTAGACTTGTGCCTGCAAAGTTAGACTTGTGCCTGCAAAGTTAGACTTGTGCCTGCAAAGTTAGACTTGTGCCTGCAAAGTTAGATTTGTGCCCGCAAAGTCAGACTTGCGCCTGCAAAGTTAGACTTATGCCTACATTGTTAGACGTGTGCCTACAAAGTTAGACTTGTGCCTACAAAGTTAGACTTGTGCCTACAGAGTTATGTCGTGGGGGTTCGAAAGGAGATATGATGGTGAAGATAAACACACTTGTGGATGGTAGCACTATATATTTTCAGACTGTGGTAAGGGAGCCCAACCTGCCTGTAGCTGCCTGGTAGATCTAAGCATGGACTGAGAGCAAGGTAGCGCATCCCACTCACTCATGCCGCATTTCGTGACGTCATACAGTCACTAGGCCTAGTAGGGATCGTCTATATAAAACACATGGATGGTACTATGATACTCAGCTAAGCTATACAACACATGTAAGGGTCATCAGCAACTATGCTGACAGCTTGGTCATGTTACATATGTCGTCTCGACATACAGTACTATGCTATAGGCTGAACAGGCAGGTGGTTCTGGGCTGATTCTGTACAATAACAAAGACATATGTAACTTAGAACTAATGGATGGTATCATAATGGATGTTAACATAATGAGTTTTAATGTAATGCATTACAATTATAAGTATGTCATATTATAATAAAGGATGGAACTGATCGATCATTCTGTATTCATGCACTCTACGGATTCGGAGGAAGAATAAATATATATACAAGGTGAAATTAACAGCAAAGACAAATCTGGTGCACACAGATCAGTATTGCTAAATTCTTAGAATTCGGAGGGAACGTGAACACACAAAATTTCTGAAAAACTGATCAGCTAATAACAAAACACACAGTTGACAGTTTCATTCATCTCGGACATCTAATTATACAGGCTGTTTACATTTAAACCCAACTCTGTGAGGGTAAGATTTACATATGCAGAATGGTTATCATCTTTGGGTGGATCGAATTCTTCTGCAATGGCAAACACATGCCTTGACTGAGGGCGATCTGAACGAGTATCTACAAAAGATACAGCTACATTCACTAGTGACTGTGGAATTACTAACTCTTCTGTTAGGAGTACTCAACTCGGTTGTTCGATACAGTAATTCTTGGCTCATTACAAAGTCACTAATGGGTGCTGGTGGCTTCACAGTCAGAATAAGATCTTTCTGGAGCAGGAATCGAATCACACCAGACCACAAAGGATCGGTTCTTTCTTACTGGAGGAATGAACAAACTCGGTGGAGTGGATGACTCTCTCTGGTTGAAAAAAATAACTCTATAACACGCAATATGAGCAAGGGAGAACAAATCGACTATCTCTCACTGCAAGCACAGGGGAAAAGAAATGAACACGGTCAACAATGCAGATATTTAGTCTGAGTCGCACACAGTGACATGAGGTATCAACTATAAAGAAACTTCACTTACAAACATTAACAACATGTGAAAGTTACTCGAGAAATAACTTCTTACATTGCATGAATTACTGTCAACTAGGATGGGATCACCATCTGGAACACAAGGGACAACAACAACACTCAAGTGAGTACACTAGCCACAGAAACGTCTTTCTGCAACGGCTTGTGGCATCAGCAAGAGATGGCATAACTCGTTGCAAGTAAAGTTCTTCTCAAAGCGTCCCCTGGGAAGGAACGAATACTTGAACAAGTCGCCATCGCAAGGATAGTCTCAGCACCCAGGGTTGTCTGAGGTTCCTCTGAAACCCAAGGTAACTGTACACTATCCTGCGTGCACGATATTGTGGCTGGATTCCAGACAGGAGTGACAGTATTATTAGTGCCTGGCCGCTCGGCTACGTTAATAAGTAATTCACGGATCTATAGGAACTTAATCTGAATTTCACATTTCGCAGCACTTTAACAAATCTCAGATACAAGCTGTGAGAACAAACACATTGCTCAGGGGCTAGGTATTGTCTTCCAGTCAGTAAGGGAATACTGGTACTGTGGACTGATTCATAATGACTTTGACTGGCATGATACACAAAGTGAACATTCAAAAGTGACTGGGACATCTTCTCAGGGAACTTACTCAAGGACATAAAGGCAAGAAAATAAAGAGAATATATGACACAGTAAGCTTAAACAGGAAGAAATTACTTATTTAAAAAAAATAAGTCACACTGTAAGCAAGGAAAACTCGCACACACAAAAGAAAATACTCAACTGAATAAGCAACACTTTGAAAATCAAGAGAAATTCTACTTTACTCAAATCAAATTTGCTCAAATTTACTTTAAATTGAAGTAATGGCACAGTGAGTTGTCTTTACTCTCAATGCAATAAAGAAATTCAACAATAAAATGATAAATCAATCAAAAATGTTAAAATGGACTCAAAGCTTGTGCAAAATTAAAACAAACTGGGAAAGCAATTCTAAATAAAAAATATTAAGTGACACACAAGGAACAAAATATTATGCACAGAAAATGTAAAACTGAATTCACAGAATATTGCACTGAAATAAACTGTAGTAATATTGCAAATAACAATTACTAATCAAAAGTACTGCACAATATTACATAAAATTTTCTGAAAGAAAAAAAAATTAATGGCAGCACAATGTTATACAAGAATTATTGCAAAATGAATCAATTTTGCAATGATAAAAAAAATTACACACAAGAAAATACAGTTTACAGTAGTGGAAGGAAGGCGGGGTAGGGGTCGGCCTAGGAAGGGTTGGAGGGAGGGGGTAAAGGAGGTTTTGTGTGCGAGGGGCTTGGACTTCCAGCAGGCATGCGTGAGCGTGTTTGATAGGAGTGAATGGAGACAAATGGTTTTTAATACTTGACGTGCTGTTGGAGTGTGAGCAAAGTAACATTTATGAAGGGATTCAGGGAAACCGGCAGGCCGGACTTGAGTCCTGGAGATGGGAAGTACAGTGCCTGCACTCTGAAGGAGGGGTGTTAATGTTGCAGTTTAAAAACTGTAGTGTAAAGCACCCTTCTGGCAAGACAGTGATGGAGTGAATGATGGTGAAAGTTTTTCTTTTTCGGGCCACCCTGCCTTGGTGGGAATCGGCCGGTGTGATAATAAAAATAAAAAATAATAATAAATAAAAACAACAACAAAAAAATATTATCAAGGAAAGAAGTGATTGAACACTTTAACTCTTAACTACAGCTTAAGCAACACTTACTGAACAAACAAAAGAATGATTTACTTTAAAAGAAGAACTTAAAATTGCACTAAGAGTGAATTTGTTCAATGAAATATAAAAATAATAGATGAAAAAACACAGAACAAAAAGGTTAGAACACTTACAGTGATGCAGAACACAACACATCAATATAAACACAATACTAGAATTTTCTTGCAATGAAACTTGGTGTGAAAAAATTTTGAAACTTGTCTTGCTTCAACAAAATAATGGCATTATTGTCTGTGGAAACAAGACAAATTAGACACTGGTTAAATGAAAAAGAAAGTAACACAAGAATGTTCAACACACAGAGAAAAATTAAAATGGCAAATGAATGAAAACAAAAACAACAAGAATACACAAATGCTGGGAGAAAAAATATAACAGACAACACTGAGTTGTGATGTAGAATATAAGGTAATAAATTACTGAATTACTTCACTGCAATACTGTGAACACAAGATAACTGTGAAGTGTAAACACAAGGTTATACTGCTTTTATATTGCACACAACAAGGAAAAACATTAAAGTACTTCAAGTATAAAAAAAAAAGCATAACACAACAGACATAAAACAAAGCACGAAAATTAACACTGAAGAAAAAAGAGAAAAAAAAAATATTGCAAAAAGTATATAATGAACACTGAGTCTAATCAAGAGTTACTGAATGTCACTAAGAAATCACTGGAAACAAAAAAAAAATATATATGTATCTCAACACTCGCAAATGTCTCTATGAAAAATATTATTATCACTGTGGCAACGTGGTGTAAAATGAGGTGGAGGATGGTAGTGGAGTCTCGTGGCTGGCTGCGTTCGCTGACTACTCTCCACACGTGATCGAAGAATTTGCACTTAAATTGACGATGAACTCACACAGGAGGCTTTTACGATGGCGCAAACTGACGAAAGAACACACCTGGCTCTTGACCCCTTATGTGGTCCTTAAAAATATGGTGCTAGAGCCCATAATGGTACAAAAACAGTGGTAGTGGGTGAGGTGGGTGGTTGAGGCAGTACGGTGGTGAGACACCGCGTGGTGACTGGGCCTATGGGATGAATGGCATAAGCCACACTGGGGACACCCTCACTAGGCACGAAGATATTCTAAGCCAGGCTGGCTTAAAAACAAACCCACAAAATACCACAACACCACAGGGATGATAAAACACTCAAAATGGCTTGGAACTTGAAGCACAGAGCGATGAAGAAGACTATACCCACGTGGCTTGCTTGAGTACTGAGTTAGTCACCTGGGTTAGTTGCTGGCTGGCTTGGCTTAACCTTTCACACAGACTGGCTTGATAACTTGTAATGATGAGCACAGCAGGGGTGGAAAGCTGGCTTGGCAGGCAAGGCTGGATGGTGTAAGGCTGGCTGGACTGGGCTTGGGCTGACTCCCCACCACAGACTGGCTTAAGTGGCTTGGCTCACTTTACAAACCCGGGCCAACCCCTTGGAGGCAATGCAAATAGCAAAACAAACACTAATACACAGAGACTGACCAGTGAATAATGCAGAGGGCTGGTAAAAGCTTGCTTGAGGTAGCTGGCTGGCTAGGTCGACCTACTGGTCACACAAAATGTCCGTCGTTGGCTGCGAGAATTTATCTCCGTGCATCGGCGTAATTATCAATTTTACGCCCACACCGCTGGCACCAATTTGTCATGGGGGTTCAAGAGGAGATATGATGGTTGAAGATAAACACACTTGTGGATGGTAACACTATATATTGTCAGACTGTGGTAAGGGAGAACAACCTGCCTGTAGCTGCCTGGTAGGTCTAAGCATGGACTGAGAGCAAGGTAGCGCATCCCACTCACTCATGCCGCATTCTGTGACGTCATACAGTCACTAGGCCTAGTAGGGATCTTCTATATAAAACACATGGATGGTACTATGAAACTCAGCTAAGCTATACAACACATGTAAGGGGGATCAGCAACTATGCTGACAGTTAGACTTATGCCTACAAAATTAGACTTATGCCTACAAAGTTAGACTTATGTCTACAAAATTAGACTTATGCCTACAAAGTTAGACTTATGCCTACAAAATTAGATTTATGCCTACAAAGTTAGACTTATGCCTACAAAGTTAGACTTATGCCTACAAAGTTAGACTTATGCCTACAAAATTAGACTTATGCCTACAAAGTTAGACTTATGCCTACAAAATTAGACTTATGCCTACAAAATTAGACTTATGCCTACAAAGTTAGACTTGTGCCTACAAAGTTATACTTATGCCTACAAAGTTAGACTTATGCCTACAAAATTAGACTTATGCCTACAAAGTTAGACTTATGCCTACAAAGTTAGACTTGTGCCTACAAAGTTATACTTATGCCTACAAAGTTAGACTTATGCCTACAAAATTAGACTTATGCCTACAAAGTTAGACTTATGCCTACAAAGTTAGACTTGTGCCTACAAAGTTAGACTTATGCCTACAAAGTTAGACTTATGCCTACAAAGTTAGACTTGTGCCTACAAAGTTAGACTTATGCCTACAAAGTTAGACTTGTGCCTACAAAGTTAGACTTATGCCTACAAAGTTAGACTTATGCCTACAAAGTTAGACTTGTGCCTACAAAGTTAGACTTATGCCTACAAAATTAGACTTATGCCTACAAAGTTAGACTTATGCCTACAAAGTTAGACTTATGCCTACAAAGTTAGACTTATGCCTACAAAGTTAGACTTGTGCCACCAGATAACAGCATGAACATTGTGTTCACTTGACTCTTGTGGTGGAATATTGAAGCTGATCATCCCAAGTTATTTTTACTTTTTTAGCTACATTCACTTTATTTTTTATTTATTTTACCTTAATATATTTTTACATATTTTACATAAATTTACTTTTTTACTTTGTTATTTTTCTTTATTTCTTATTCATTTTTATTTTACTTTATTTTTACTGTATTTAACCTTATTTTTACTTTCTTTAATTTTTACTTTTTTTTTAACTATATTATTTGGTTTGTTAACAAAGAAATGTTAGAGGGTTCGATCTCCGCTCAAGATGCATCAGCCATTAAAAATTTAAGTTCAAATGAGCTAAACTGAAAATTATTTAATGTGATTAATAAGAAAAATATTATTTCACACTTAAAATGTTGAAGTTTACGTCATCACACTTGACTTTTACACTTGACTTTTACACTTGACTTTTACACTTGACTTTTACACTTGACTTTTGCACTTGACTTTTACACTTGACTTTTACACTTGACTTTTGCACTTGACTTTTACACTTGACTTTTGCACTTGACTTTTACACTTGACTTTTACACTTGACTTTTACACTTGACTTTTACACTTGACTTTTACACTTTACTTTTTCACTTGACTTTTACACTTGACTTTTACACTTGACTTTTACACTTGACTTTTACACTTGACTTTTACACTTGACTTTTACACTTGACTTTTGCACTTGACTTTTACACTTGACTTTTGCACTTGACTTTTACACTTGACTTTTACACTTGACTTTTACACTTGACTTTTGCACTTGACTTTTGCACTTGACTTTTACACTTGACTTTTACACTTGACTTTTACACTTGACTTTTACACTTGACTTTTACACTTGACTTTTACACTTGACTTTTACACTTGACTTTTGCACTTGACTTTTACACTTGACTTTTACACTTGACTTTTACACTTGACTTTTACACTTGACTTTTACACTTGACTTTTACCTGGAGAGTTTACCTGGAGAGAGTTTCGGGGGTCAACGCCCCCGCGGCCCGGTCTGTGACTTTTGCACTTGACTTTTACACTTGACTTTTACACTTGACTTTTACACTTGACTTTCACTCTCCTCCGACGTCGAGTCAGGAGGCAACAACTGTGAAAGTTTGTATATCCGTCACTGAGAGTTTTAAAAGTTATTCAAACTATTCCAGGATGATGGAAATGGTTCCAGCAACTTTGGTGATGGGACATCAATACATGCCACTTATTACCACCTCATAAAATCTGTATACAGTTCACAGCACTGTATTGACATACCTCTGTAATGTTTTCAGGTCTGCTCAGAGGTGTGCATGGAGTATATAATTAGGTTATTTAACTCGTGGGTGAGGCAATCTAATATTAATACTCTTACTGGATGTTTAGGCTTGTGAAAAACCTGAATCACATTTTAAAAATCTTTTAACGGGAATAGAGATTTGGTTACGATTTGTTGCGATGCTCGGTGGAGCAGCAGTGATTATCTCACACTTGATTCTTCACTGACCTTCACCCTACAGCCTACATGTATAGACAAACACATACTTAACATAATATGTAGTGACAAGCACGACTCTGCCTCACATGGTATGCAGAGGAGAAAAAGAAACTGTTACAAGAAGCTTTTAATCACTGCTGCAATGTTTCTCCCTTGGCTGAACTTTACCAAGTATTCATGATAAAGTCCAGCCATGAAAGAAACAGTTATAAAAGCTTCCCTTCTGTATACTGTCTTTTCTCCACTTTTCCGTTTACATTATCATTTACCACAGTATGAGAGACATGCACATCTGTTCCTCACAATGTATACAGAAACAAGCATCTTCTGTCTTACCTTGTAGGCGGACACCAGCCTGTGGAAGGGGTGGCGTGAGACCAGGAAAATGAGAGCGTCATTAAGGAACCCTATCTCATGATCCAGGGGTGTGGGAGGCGGGACACGGTCCTTCAGCAGGAAGTGAGGGTTGTGGTAACTGCTGATGACTGAGTCCTTCACACCCACAGCTCGCAACAGGTGCCACGTCCACGTCGTCGACGCCACCTGCAGGAGGGGAGCACATATCTTTACATCGTTCAATTTACCGGCTATGAACGGTTGTCTTATCTCTGCTTATTTTAAAACTTTGTCCTGTTAATTGGTTATTATCACTCCCCAGAAGCCACCTGCAACGGTTCGTTAACACATATGTAGATACCTATGTACTTTGTGAACCCATGCAATAGATATGCAGAGTGTTATGAATCTCCCCTTTGGAGTCATGTCCTGAAATCGCACACCTCACATCTGCCTTTCTATTGTGTTTACAAAACACTAAATCCTTTAAATATTCAGCACTTTAAACATGTTTCTAAGATTTCATAACAAATATACACTAACAAATTTTTAAACGTTTACTCTTATATAATCACAAACAAAACGCAAGAAAAACTATCTGTTTCATACATTCCACAATCCAGGTACATAAGTCGTTCAGCTAATTCAAAGGAAGATACACCACCACTGGGTTGTTAGGCAAGTACCTTGTAGGGTGAGTGACACCCTGTATGGTGAGTGACACCCTGTATGGTAAGTGACAACCTGTATGGTGAGTGACACCCTGTATGGTGAGTGGCAACATTTATGGTGAGTGAAAACTTGTGTTGTGAGTGACAACCTGTATGGTGATTGACACCCTGTAGGCTGAATGACAACTTCTGTGGTGAGTGACAACCTGTAGGGTGAGTGACAACTTGGGTGGAGAGTGACAACCTGTGTGGTGAGTGACAACCTGTAGGGTGAGTGACAACTTGTGTGGTGAGTGACAACTTGTGTGGTGAGTGACAACCTGTAGGGTGAGTGACAACTTGCATGGTGAGTGACAACTTGTGTGGGGAGTGACAACTTGTGTGGTGAGTGACCACCCGTACAGTGAGTGACACCCTGTAAAGTGAGTGATACCCTGTAGGGTGAGTGACATCCTGTAAAGTGACATCCTTTAGGGTGAGTGACACCCTGTAGGGTGAGTGACAACCTGTAATGTGCTAGTGTAGGGGGAGACGCGTCACTGTGATGTGCGAGTGTAGGGAGAGACACGTCACTGTGATGTGCTAATGTAGGTGGAGACACGTCATTGTAATGTGGTAACGTAGGGGGAGACACGTCATTGTGATGTGCTAGTGTAGGTGGAGACACGTTATTGTGATGTGCTGGTGTAGGGGAGGACACGTCACTGTGATGTGCTAGTGAATGGAGAGAAACGTCAATGTGACATGCTAGTGTAGGGCAGACACATCAATGTGATGTGCTAGTGTAAGGGAGGACACATGACTGTGATGTGCTAGTGTAGGGGAGGGCACGTTACTGTGATGTGCTAGTGTAGGGGAGGACACGTTACTGTGATGTGCTAGTGTAGGGGAGACACGTCACTGTGATGTGCTAGTGTAGGGAGAGACACGTCACTGTGATGGGCTGTTTGTGCGAATACCTTGCTGTGAGGGGCTGGGATGGTGTTGGGAGGATCATCTGATTGTGAGGGGCTGAGCTGGTGTAGGGAGGATCTCATTACTGTAAGAGGCTGGGCTGGTGGAGGGGGATCACCTTACTGTGAGAGGCTGGGGTGGTGTCTGAGGATCATCTTACTGTGAGAGACTGGGCCGGTGTTGGGAGGATCACTTTACTGTGAGAAGCTAGGTTGGTGTTGGGGGATTACCTTACTGTGAGAGGCTGGGCTGGTGTTGGGGGATCACCTTACTGTGAGAGTCTGGGCTGGTGTTGGGGGATCACCTTACTGTGAGAGTCTGGGATGGTGCTGAGAGGATCACCTTACTGTGAGGGGCTGGACTGGTGTTAGGAGGATCACCTTACTGTGAAGGGCTGGGATGGTGTTGGGGGAATCACCTTTCTATGAGAGGCTGGGCTGGTGTTGGGGGGGATCACCTTACTGTGAGAGTCTGGGCTGGTGTTGGGGGAATAACCTCTCTGTGAGAGGCTGGGCTGGTGTTGGGGATCACCTTACTGTGAGAGCCCAGGCTTGTGTTGAGAAAATCATCTTACTGTGAGCGTCTGGGCTGGTGTTGGGGGATCACCTTACTGTGAGAGTCTGGGCTGGTGTTGGGGGAATCACCTCTTTGTGAGAGGCTGGGCTGGTGTTGGAGAGATCACCTTACTGTGAGTGGCTGGGCCGATGTTTGGACGATCACCTTTCTGTGAGAGGCTGTGCTGGTGTTGGGGGAATCACCTCTCTGTGAGAGGCTGGGCTAGTGTTGGAGAGATCACCTTACTGTGAGTGGCTGGGCCGATGTTGGGACGATCACCTTACTGTGAGAGACTGGGCTGGGAGATCACCTCTCTGTGAGAGGCTGGGCTGGTGTTGGGGGATCACCTTACTGTGAAAGTCTGGGCTTGTGTTGAGAAAATCATCTTACTGTGAGAGGCTGGGCTGGTGTTTGGGGGATCACCTTACTGTGAAAAGCTGGGCTGGGGGATCACCTCTCTGTGAGGGGCTGGGCTAGTGTTGGGAGGATCATTTTACTGCGAGAGCCCGTTCTGGTGCTTGGGGGATCACCTCTCTGTGTGAGGTTGGACTTGTGTTGGGGGGATCACCTCTCTGTGAAAGGCTGGGGTGGTGTTGAGAAAATCATCTTACTGTGAGAGGCTGGGCTGGTGTTTGGGGATCACCTTACTGTTAGAGGCTGGGCTAGTGTTGGGAGGATCACCTTACTGTGAGAGGCTGGGCTGAGTGGACCACCTCTCTGTGAGAGGCTGGGCTGGTGTTGAGGGGATCACTTCTCTGTTAGAGGATGGGTTGGTGTTGGGGGCGATCACCTTTCTGTGAGAGGCTGGGCTGGTGTTGGGGGGATCACCTCTCTGTGAAAGGCTGAGCTGGGTGAATCACCTCTCTTTGAGAGGCTGGACTGGTGTTGAGGGGATTACCTTTCTGTGAGAGGCTGGGCTAGTGTTGGGGGGATCACCTTACTGCAAGAGGCTGGGCTGGTGTTGGGGGATCACCTTACTGTGAGAGGCTGGGCTGGTGTTGGTAGGATCACCTTACTGTGAGAGGCTGGGCTGGGTGGATCACCTCTCTGTGAGAGGCTGGACTGGTGTTGGGAGGCATTATCTTCCTGTGAGAGGCTGCGCTTGTGTTAGGGGGTATTGCAACCCCTGAATGGGTCACAATGTATATAATGTATATTACCTGTTCATATAATTTTATATTGCTTATATTTGTGATATTAGCTAAATCATAAATACATTGCTTTATATTATTATTTGACTTAGTTATATTATTAGGTAGGATGTAACATTTGTATATTATTCAGTGCTCATAGTTCGAGAGTGTTAAGTAGCTGACAGCATTGTCTAACTACTGTAATTATCGCTCCACTCGTTTTGCTGCTGGCTTCTCTGTAGTTGCTGGGCAGCAGCAGTCTACGGAGAGTCACGTGATCAGGGTGGGGTGATCACACCTCACCTGAGAGAGTGCCTGGCCTGCACTCGCTCTTGTCTGTTTGACGTTGCTTCCAACAATACGTGCCTCTCCAGCTCTCCATTGTTGGCCCTTGTTGGAAGATCGTCTCTGTCGCTTTCTTGTTGTTGGTTCTGTGTAACTCTGTTCACAGAACATAGCCTAGACTTAGTGATTTTCGACATTGTACTGAGGTTGTGTTGCATTGACACTGAGAAACTCGGGTCCTGAGCTGTAGCTTCTGACCTAATTTGTATTGGTATCTGTGTACTGTCACAGTCGAAGATTTTCTAATGCTGAACTTAGATTCAGTAGTATGGGAGTTTTGTGACTTTTGTGGAGAATCTGCAGATGGTCCCTACTTAGTGTCGTTATATAATCTCCTTGTTCCTGATTCTGTGTTGTTGTTGCTTATTATATTGCTGTTCGGCTTATCAGTCGTTTTATTGTTCAAGCAAGCTGTTCTGATTGGCAGGTTGGTCAAGAAGTTAGTTTATGTGAGGATTTTTAGTCAGTCACTGGTTAAGTCTAGCCGAGTCTTGAGACATAGTGAACTACATAGAGCACTTACACACATACACACATACTTGTATATATTAGTATTATGTTATTAAATGCTAACAATGTACCAGACAGTACTTAAAAGCCATAAAGATGTGATATGTGCCTTCAGCACAGTACTACTGTACACGAGAGAAGTGTAGGAACTTGTATCCTATAATATATTCAATTGATTACTTGAATTTACTTTTATATACGCCTAGACAATTTTATTGTTATTAATAAACTTATTAAATTTTAATTCCTTTAGTTAGTAGCCTACCAGTTGTAATCCTGAAGCACTATTGAATCTTACTAAATTCTAATGGATAATTGGACCAGGATACTGACTACTTGTTATAAAAACCCAATAACAGGCTGGATTCTAAAGGGCCAGTCCTTTCTAGTATTCACTGGAGATCTCTATGCTTATTAGACATCGCGTTTTTTTGTAACAGGGGAGGATCACCTGTCTGTGAGAGGCTGGGCTGGTGAACATAAAAATGCATAACTTTAGTTCAGTAACATAATAGTAACATAATAATCAGTAACGTAATAATCAGTAACATTCACCCAGATGCTATCAGGCCACTCTGGGATTGGTGCTTCCCTCATGAATAACTTCCCGGAGAATCGTGCTCTGGTGCACAGTTTACTTCTTAAGTGGTGGATGACCAACCAGAGCGGTGCCTTGATCCCAGTGATTGACTCACAGTTCAGGAAAATGGAAGTAATGACCCATGCTTTAGATGGAATTCCTGTTCTCCAGGTGCTGTGTCAAGAAGACACATGAGGGAGACAAATATTTGTGCATCATTGTGTACAAACCTAAGAAACGAACGAACAATAATCTACATGCATTTTACGTATTATCTTATTATTGTATTAAGTACTGTTAGGGGTATATTTCTGTGCACAAAGAATATGTCCATTGAGGTCATTAATATTATCATTACTTCAGAACGTATGATAATTTTGTAATATTAGTGTGATGTCATGTGATTTCATGCCACATAATGTATCCATGTGACATATGGAAAATGTTATATGGGTTACCGGTATGCACCTCAACATTACATTCATACAAGTAATCTCATTGGGAGACAACAACCATATTGTTTACCGTAGTCACCCCGTGTAGACATGTGAGAAAACTTAGCCACCCCTGGTCACTGCAGGTGGTTCCTTCGACCTCACAATCTTACCCATATCTATCCGAGACCAGTATGAATTGGATAGCCCCCGCAAATACGGCACTACTAATTAATTGTAGACTGTATAGATTATATTAGTTTAACTGAATGAAGGGGGGGGGTAGGTTACACATGGATATATCCATCAAGGAAAAAACACTGTCAGCGTGCCTCGTTGAGCTCCCGGTTTTTTGGTGTTTTCACGGTCGCTCTTACGTGCTAGAACTTTAATTTGTGTCATCAATCCTATACGATACATCCCTCTAGCGCCTGGAACCAATCTTGGGCGGAAAACATTATATACTGAGAAAAAAAAGGAGAATTGTGTGCACTACCTAACAGAGTTTACTGCCAGAGGGGAATCATAGGCCAGTCCCGTGTGGAAAAATCATAATATTGAACTTTGTGTCAGAGGAAAGAAAGTCTCCCTGAAAGCATTGAGTATACATAGTGTATAGTGTATACTACAGTGGCTCCCTAGTATATTGATGATAAAGGCTAAAGTGTCATTTGAAAACAGGTGAATTTGTAAATGAAGTGATAAGCCTATAGAGGCAGGTGCCAGAAGTCGCCAGAAACTTACCACAGGTCAGCTGTTTTTAATAATCTTACTGGCCTGCTAGTGTACTCGCATATAATCTAGTGATACCAGTGAATAGCAGAATACAGTGTTGTAGTAGCAACTAACCAGTATTATAATGGTACTTAGTGGAGTGGAGTGACTTTCATTAGTTTCTTTTTCTTGAAATACCAGACGTTACTGTGAATTTCATATAACCTGTAGTTACCAGCGGTCGCAATATACACAACGAGAAGCAATTATTACTACAGAAAAAGCGCCCTTCCTCCAAAATTTGCACCAGTCAACTATAGTGATAATATAGCATTTATTGTGGTGGAGACGGAAAAAAAAAATAGAGAAGCTAGATACAGCGATTGATAAACAAAGGTGGAGGCTTGACCGTTCGTCATTGTAGGAGTGCCAGCAGTCACCGGCTCTTCAACACGCAAGTTATACTTTTGTATCAATCAAATCACATATTACTCGGGTAGATAATTTCCAGTAGATCCTTCATGTGTTAGCTCAAATCACCGACCAGTATGGTTTAAATAAGTGACCCACTGATCAGATCAGATAGACTGGTCCGAAACCCTTGACTGGTCCGAACCCTTGACTGGTCCGAACCCTGGACTGGTTTCAAACGGTTTCGTTGTGCACCACCTAGCAGGTTATTAATAGAATATTCAAGAGGTTGCTAGTAGAATTGCAGTAAATCAACCATTCAAATCATTATGAAGCTGTGTGTAGTCTGTGGTCAGTCAAACAAACGGGCTTCCACATGCATAAATTGTCATTTCTGTGGAAATTGGTGTCACGCCCCTTGTGCAGATATCCAAGAACTAGCTACAAGCAGTATTAAAACAGGGAAGTGTTTTTGGGTATGCCCAAATGAGATAAATCTGTGGACTAAAATCACAAGGGTATTAAAAGAGGTCAACATCAAAGCTGCTTTCATAGAAAACCTGGAAGCTTTCTACAACAGATGGGAACATAAAAAGTCTGGGCTGAATGGTACTGCCCTTGATACTGGCCATGTAGTCAGAAACTGTAAGGCTGGAGATGATGTCCTGGTAGTCAGTAAATGGGGGGCTGATAGTGCTGTCCTGGGAGACAGTAATGGGGAAGCTGGAGGTGCTGTCCTGGGAGACAGTAATGGTGAAGCTGGAGGTGCTGTCCTGGGAGACAGTAATGGTGAAGCTGGAGGTGCTGTCCTGGGATACAGTAATGGTGAAGCTGGAGATGCTGTCCTGGGAGACAGTACTGGGGAAGATGGAGATGCTGTCCTGGGAGACAGTAATGGTGAAGCTTGAGATGCTGTCCTGGGAGACAGTAATGGTGAAGCTGGAGATTTTGTCCAGGTAGTCGGGAATTATACGCAGGAAGGAATACATATGAATGACCTCATAGGGGACAGGAGCCATAGTAGGGAAACAAGTGTAGTCAAAGATAAGATAAAACCAATATTGCAAACTAGAAATACCGCAGGAAATAGCAAACAAGAGGACTCCACTAGCAATAGTGAGGATATATTACCAAAAACAAATGGTGGGAGCTCCATTGTTGGTGCTAGGGAGGATAGAAGTAAGACAGGGAAACATGCACCAACAGGGAATACAGTCACAGAAACCCAAGGCAAACGGAAACCAAGCCTGTGCACATACTATGCACTCGGTATCTGCTGGCATGGGAAATCTGGAAAAACAGATGGGACGTGCAACTATGACCACCCTAGAAAATGCCATGCCCATATGACAAAAGGAAAATGCAAACTCCCTTCCTGTAAGCTTTTTCACCCTGAACTGTGTACCTCTTCAGTACAGGAAAGACTGTGCTATAACTTAAATTGCCAGGCATACCATCTAAAGGGGACAAAAAGATACAAAACATCCAGGCCATGGGAAAACCTGGGTAGCCACAGCCACTCAAGAGGGAGAGGTTTTTTAGTGCCAGGAAGGAAAAAAAACTGGCAGGAAATGGCAGAAATCGTACACCAAATCCAGTCATTCCTGGAGTGGAACCACAGTCGATGGCCTCCACTCCAAACCAACAGATACAGATACTAATGCCGGAAAAAAATCCCCCCCAGTACCAACAATACCACCAGTCCGATAACATTCTTCTTTGCAAATATACAGGGTCTAAAGCCAGCAACAAACAACAAAATACCTTTCATCCGTGGACTGCTTGCAGAGGCAAAGGCAATGTTCGCGGCTTTCACTGAGACCCACATAAAGGATCACTTGGACAACGAAATATGGATCCCAGGTTACAACCTATACAGATGTGACAGAGTGAACAGGCAAAAGGGGGGGGTTGGCCTGTACATTGCAGAGACACTTGTTTGCACAGAACTGCTAAATGCCTCAAATGATGTAGTGGAAGTTTTAGCAGTAAAGGTCGAGAACCAAAACCTAGTCATTGTGATAGTCTACAAGCCTCCGGATGCAACATCCCAGCAATTCCAGGAACAGCTGTTAAAAATTGACCACTGTCTAGAAAACCTTCCAGCTCCTGCACCCAACATCTTGCTCCTGGGGGATTTCAACTTAAGGCACCTAAAATGGAGGAATATAGCAAATAATATTGTTGCAGTAATAACACCAGAAGGCAGCTCTGATGAAAACTCACACTCACGCGAGCTTTTAAATCTCTGCACAAAATTCAATTTAAACCAGCAAATAATAGAGCCTACTAGACTGGAGAATACACTAGACCTCATCTTCACTAACAATGATGATCTGATAAGAAATATCACCATATCAAAAACAATATACTCAGATCACAACATAATTGAGGTTCAGTCATGTATGCGCGGAGCCCCAGACCGACATAATGAGATTAGTCACGAGGGAGCATTCACCAAATTCAACTTCAATAACAAAAACATAAAGTGGGACCAAGTAAACCAAGTCCTAACCGATATAAGCTGGGAAGATATACTAAGCAACACAGACCCCAACTTATGCCTAGAACAGATTAACTCGGTAGCACTCGATGTATGCACAAGGCTTATTCCTCTAAGAAAAAGGAGGAGTAGATGTAAAACAGAAAGAGACAGGCGCTCCCTTTACAGGCGACGGAAAAGAATAACAGAGCGGCTAAAAGAGGTCAATATATCTGAAATGCGTAGGGAGACACTGGTCAGAGAAATAGCAAGCATCGAACTTAAGCTAAAAGAATCCTTTAGGAGTCAGGAATCGCGGGAAGAACTAAAAGCCATAAATGAAATCGAAAGAAACCCAAAGTATTTCTTCTCCTATGCCAAATCAAAATCGAGAACAACGTCCAGTATTGGGCCCCTACTTAAACAAGATGGGTCCTACACAGATGACAACAAGGAAATGAGTGAGCTACTCAAGTCCCAATATGACTCAGTTTTTAGCAAGCCGCTAACCAGACTGAGAGTCGAAGATCAAAATGAATTTTTTATGAGAGAGCCACAAAATTTGATTAACACAAGCCTATCCGATGTTATCCTGACGCCAAATGACTTCGAACAGGCGATAAATGACATGCCCATGCACTCTGCCCCAGGGCCAGACTCATGGAACTCTGTGTTCATCAAGAACTGCAAGAAGCCCCTATCACGAGCCTTTTCCATCCTATGGAGAGGGAGCATGGACACGGGGGTCGTCCCACAGTTACTAAAAACAACAGACATAGCCCCACTCCACAAAGGGGGCAGTAAAGCAACAGCAAAGAACTACAGACCAATAGCACTAACATCCCATATCATAAAAATCTTTGAAAGGGTCCTAAGAAGCAAGATCACCACGCATCTAGAAACCCATCAGTTACACAACCCAGGGCAACATGGGTTTAGAACAGGTCGCTCCTGTCTGTCTCAACTATTGGACCACTACGACAAGGTCCTAAATGCACTAGAAGACAAAAATAATGCAGATGTAATATATACAGACTTTGCAAAAGCCTTCGACAAGTGTGACCATGGCGTAATAGCGCACAAAATGCGTGCTAAAGGAATAACAGGAAAAGTCGGTCGATGGATCTATAATTTCCTCACTAACAGAACACAGAGAGTAGTCGTCAACAGAGTAAAGTCCGAGGCAGCTACGGTGAAAAGCTCTGTTCCACAAGGCACAGTACTCGCTCCCATCTTGTTCCTCATCCATATATCCGACATAGACAAGGATGTCAGCCACAGCACCGTGTCTTCCTTTGCAGATGACACCCGAATCTGCATGACAGTGTCTTCCATTGCAGACACTGCAAAGCTCCAGGCAGACATCAACCAAATCTTTCAGTGGGCTGCAGAAAACAATATGAAGTTCAACGATGAGAAATTTCAATTACTCAGATATGGTAAACATGAGGAAATTAAATCTTCATCAGAGTACAAAACAAATTCTGGCCACAAAATAGAGCGAAACACCAACGTCAAAGACCTGGGAGTGATCATGTCGGAGGATCTCACCTTCAAGGACCATAACATTGTATCAATCGCATCTGCTAGAAAAATGACAGGATGGATAATGAGAACCTTCAAAACTAGGGAGGCCAAGCCCATGATGACACTCTTCAGGTCACTTGTTCTATCTAGGCTGGAATATTGCTGCACACTAACAGCACCTTTCAAGGCAGGTGAAATTGCCGACCTAGAAAATGTACAGAGAACTTTCACGGCGCGCATAACGGAGATAAAACACCTCAATTATTGGGAGCGCTTGAGGTTCCTAAACCTGTATTCCCTGGAACGCAGGAGGGAGAGATACATGATTATATACACCTGGAAAATCCTAGAGGGACTAGTACCGAACTTGCACACGAAAATCACCCACTACGAAAGTAAAAGACTTGGCAGACGATGCACCATCCCCCCAATGAAAAGCAGGGGTGTCACTAGCACGTTAAGAGACCATACAATAAGTGTCAGGGGCCCGAGACTGTTCAACTGCCTCCCAGCACACATAAGGGGGATTACCAACAGACCCCTGGCAGTCTTCAAGCTGGCACTGGACAAGCACCTAAAGTCAGTTCCGGATCAGCCGGGCTGTGGCTCGTATGTTGGTTTGCGTGCAGCCAGCGGCAACAGCCTGGTTGATCAGGCTCTGATCCACCAGGAGGCCTGGTCTCAGACCGGGCCGCGGGGGCGTTGACCCCCGGAACTCTCTCCAGGTAAACTCCAGGTATAATCCCCCCACTTATCAGATATTCTCTGGTGGTCACTTGATGTAGCTGGATCACCCACAACCTATCCAATTACAGCATACCTAACTGGCCAGTATCAGTTGCTATAACTAGAAGGGTTACTTAACTGTGGGTGATTGGTGCTCAGTATTTCCTCCATTCACCATCTCATTTCGATGTCCTGCTACACCTACACAGTTCTTACTCCAACAGGACGAGGTATCCATTGGTTTGTCCCGCTTTAAAAGTCGTGACTCCATAAAAACTTCACTATCCTCGGGACAGGAACCACGAGGTCTACACATGTTCACTTAGAGAAGAGCGACTTATTTCCCATTATTCACTCATTTTACCACTTATTACAGCGGTCCCGTAAATCACGTTCCCTCACTCTTCACCAGGAACAGTTACGACACTTCCTATTATGAAATGAGGCCTATATTAATCCTTAGGCCGCCGTGAACGCCAATTTCCTGGTCCCATGTTTTCCCAGCCTCTTAACTCCATTCAAAACACTCCCGCTCCCTGATGCCCCGTCTCGACCTCCCCCTCCTGCCCATCAGCACAGGCGCATAGCTTCCCTGTTGGTTCTGTTCCATTTTCAAATACATTTTTTGACCCACATCAACACATTAAACACCTATTAGGCACTATAGCTTCGGAAAATTAAAATATTCTCCACATGACATGTGTGACTGATGCTGGTGCCTCCAGGTCAGTTTGCCAGCTGCTAGTCTTGCTTTGCTCTCACACAGTGTCAGGTCACTGGGTCTTTCTCCTTGTTAATTTTGGTCATCTCTTTCAAAATGTTTCGGACATATGACAAGAGGAATTGTTCTTGATGACTGAATGACATTTCCCTATAGTTAATTCAGTTATGGAAAATGTTCTAGATATATCTGGCTGCCCAGAGATGCCTGGAGATTATAGGAAGTAAAGGATAGGTCTTGATTTCTTCAGGTTATGAGTGCTGGTCTCTCGTGCATAAGTTTGCCCAGGGAAATCTTGTGTCCATTTGGCTTCTGGCCGCTATGCGCAGTCCTCTGCTTTTCAGCTGCATAGCGTATCTAATTTGATGTTGTTACACTTGTGTGTGGGTGAGTCTCAGAAGTGCTTCTGATATTTTGGTAGGAGATTTTGCGACATCGTCTGGTCATTGTCAAGCCAAGTTTAATCCCCATCTCCACTTCAACTTATACTTCAGTTATATTTAACTCACTTCAGCATCAAATATATATTTTTTATAGTATATTAGCAATGAAGTGCTACTAGCTGTTAAGTGTCATCTTTCAGCCCTGATCAACCAGGCTATTAGCATTGTCACGGAATATGCTGTATGACCCCTATATGCATAGCTCAGTCCTCATGAGTGCAATACAGATGTGGAAGATTGAGACACTTATGCAACATATGGGAATTTTTATTAAGGAAACGTTTCGCCACACAGTGGCTTCATCAGTCCAATACAAAGTAGAAATGGATAAGGAGAGGAGAAATTTGAGGTAATCAGTCCCTCAGCCTGGAATCGATGTCAGTCCATCACTCTTCTAGAAAGTCTTTCTGCATGGATTCGTGGATGGATTTACAACAGGGCTGACTCTTATAAGATAGTCCTCAATAGTAAATAATTTGTACTCGATTTTCAAGTATCCCCAAAAAAGAGAGGATATTTATTAAAGTTGTAAGAAATCTTTTTTCTTTCAAGATTGAAAGCGATAACATGAGAATGCCTCTTCTGATAGGCTTCAAACTTTTAACAATGGTGTATCCTAGAGAAATCGAATACAGTTGTTAGAGCAGTAACACCTTAAATTCTAATATATTAATTAATTAATAGTATTTTAATTATTAAATTGTAGCTTCAGAGTCAAAAGTTCACTGTTAAGCACTGAATCATGAAAATGGTAATTCACATCGCATTACTAAATGAGCATTAACTAATACAGGAAGATAAGGACTGAGAAAATAGACCATATACTCGTATTAAACATTACTCTTTACAGTATTTAGTAACTTACTACCTGTTCCATACACCTGCAACATCTGTCACATTGCTTCCCTATCCACTCACATAAGGAGATGAGATACAGAGGCTTTTCGTTCTTACTTTAGGAACTTGACAGTAGATGAGATGGTGTAGTCGGTCCCATCTCAGCTTTGAGAGGATGCCTGAGGACGGCCCCCTCTTCGCCACTTTCTGCCATCGTTCTGGTATTTCCCATCTTAGCCTGGTACACGCCTCCTGCGCTCTCCTGCGTCTTAACTCCAGTTCCTCTGGTAAAACTTTAGGTACCTGCAAACAGTCCACTCCTTAAATATAGTAAATTATATATATATATATATATATATATATATATATATATATATATATATATATATATATATATATATATATATATATATAACTGTTTTCATGATGGTAGGATTGCTGGTTTCTTTTTCTGTCTCATAAACACGCTAGATAACAGGGATATCTTGCTACTCCTACTTACATTTTGGTCACACTTCACAGACACGCACATGCATATATATATACATACATCTAGGTTTTTCTCCTTTTTCTAAATAGCTCTTGTTCCTCTTTATTTCTTCTATTGTCCATGGGGAAGTGGAAAAGAATCTTTCCTCCGTAAGCCAAGCGTGTCGAATGAGGCGACTAAAATGCCGGGAGCAATGGGCTAGTAACCCCTTCTCCTGAAGACATTTACTAAAAAAAAGAGAAGAAGAAAAACTTTATAAAACTGGGATGCTTAAATGTGCGTGGATGTAGTGCGGATGACAAGAAACAGATGATTGCTGATGTTATGAATGAAAAGAAGTTGGATGTCCTGGCCCTAAGCGAAACAAAGCTGAAGGGGGTAGGGGAGTTTGGGTGGGGGGAAATAAATGGGATTAAATCTGGAGTATCTGAGAGAGTTAGAGCAAAGGAAGGGGTAGCAGTAATGTTGAATGATCAGTTATGAAAGGAGAAAAGAGAATATGAATGTGTAAATTCAAGAATTATGTGGATTAAAGTAAAGGTTGGATGCGAGAAGTGGGTCATAATAAGCGTGTATGCACCTGGAGAAGAGAGGAATGCAGAGGAGAGAGAGAGATTTTGGGAGATGTTAAGTGAATGTATAGGAGCCTTTGAACCAAGTGAGAGAGTAATTGTGGTAGGGGATCTGAATGCTAAAGTAGGAGAAACTTTTAGAGAGGGTGTGGTAGGTAAGTTTGGGGTGCCAGGTGTAAATGATAATGGGAGCCCTTTGATTGAACTTTGTATAGAAAGGGGTTTAGTTATAGGTAATACATATTTTAAGAAAAAGGGGATAAATAAGTATACAAGATATGATGTAGGGCGAAATGACAGTAGTTTGTTGGATTATGTATTGGCAGATAAAAGACTGTTGAGTAGACTTCAGGATGTACATGTTTATAGAGGGGCCACAGATATATCAGATCACTTTCTAGTTGTAGCTACATTGAGAGTAAAAGGTAGATGGGATACAAGGAGAATAGAAGCATCAGGGAAGAGAGAAGTGAAGGTTTATAAACTAAAAGAGGAGGCAGTTAGGGTAAGATATAAACAGCTATTGGAGGATAGATGGGCTAATGAGAGCATAGGCAATGGGGTCGAAGAGGTATGGGGTAGGTTTAAAAATGTAGTGTTAGAGTGTTCAGCAGAAGTTTGTGGTTACAGGAAAGTGGGTGCGGGAGGGAAGAGGAGCGGTTGGTGGAATGATGATATGAAGAGAGTAGTAAGGGAGAAAAAGTTAGCATATGAGAAGTTTTTACAAAGTAGAAGTGATGCAAGGAGGGAAGAGTATAGGAGAAAAAGAGAGAGGTTAAAGGAGTGGTGAAGCAATGTAAAAAGAGAGCAAATGAGAGAGTGGGTGAGATGTTATCAACAAATTTTGTTGAAAATAAGAAAAAGTTTTGGAGTGAGATTAACAAGTTAAGAAAGCCTAGAGAACAAATGAATTTGTCAGTTAAAAATAGGAGAGGAGAGTTATTAAATGGAGAGTTAGAGGTATTGGGAAGATGGAGGGAATATTTTGAGGAATTGTTAAATGTTGATGAAGATAGGGAAGCTGTGATTTCGTGTATAGGGCAAGGAGGAACAACATCTTGTAGGAGTGAGGAAGAGCCAGTTGTGAGTGTGGGGGAAGTTCGTGAGGCAGTAGGTAAAATGAAAGGGGGTAAGGCAGCCGGGATTGATGGGATAAAGATAGAAATGTTAAAAGCAGGTGGGGATATAGTTTTGGAGTGGTTGGTGCAATTATTTAATAAATGTATGGAAGAGGGTAAGGTACCTAGGGATTGGCAGAGAGCATGCATAGTTCCTTTGTATAAAGGCAAAGGGGATAAAAGAGAGTGCAAAAATTATAGGGGGATAAGTCTTTTCAGTATACCTGGCAAAGTGTATGGTAGAGTTATTATTGAAAGAATTAAGAGTAAGACGTAGAATAGGATAGCAGATGAACAAGGAGGCTTTAGGAAAGGTAGGGGGCGTGTGGACCAGGTGTTTACAGTGAAACATATAAGTGAACAGTATTTAGATAAGGCTAAAGAGGTCTTTGTGGCATTTATGGATTTGGAAAAGGCGTATGACAGGGTGGATAGGGGGGCAATGTGGCAGACGTTGCAAGTGTATGGTGTAGGAGGTAGGTTACTGAAAGCAGTGAAGAGTTTTTACGAGGATAGTGAGGCTCAAGTTAGAGTATGTAGGAAAGAGGGAAATTATTTCCCAGTAAAAGTAGGCCTTAGACAAGGATGTGTGATGTCACCGTGGTTGTTTAATATATTTATAGATGGGGTTGTAAGAGAAGTAAATGCGAGGGTCTTGGCAAGAGGCGTGGAGTTAAAAGATAAAGAATCACACATAAAGTGGGAATTGTCACAGTTGCTCTTTGCTGATGACACTGTGCTCTTGGGAGATTCTGAAGAGAAGTTGCAGAGATTGGTGGATGAATTTGGTAGGGTGTGCAAAAGAAGAAAATTGAAAGTGAATACAGAAAAGAGTAAGGTTATGAGGATAACAAAAAGATTAGGTGATGAAAGATTGGATATCAGATGGAGGGAGAGAGTATGGAGGAGGTGAATGTATTCAGATATTTGGGAGTGGACGTGTCAGCGGATGGGTCTATGAAAGATGAGGTGAATCATAGAATTGATGAGGGGAAAAGGGTGAGTGGTGCACTTAGGAGTCTGTGGAGACAAAGAACTTTGTCCTTGGAAGCAAAGAGGGGAATGTATGAGAGTATAGTTTTACCAACGCTCTTATATGGGTGTGAAGCATGGGTGATGAATGTTGCAGCGAGGAGAAGGCTGGAGGCAGTGGAGATGTCATGTCTGAGAGCAATGTGTGGTGTGAATATAATGCAGAGAATTCGTAGTTTGGAAGTTAGGAGGAGGTGCGGGATTACCAAAACTGTTGTCCAGAGGGCTGAGGAAGGGTTGTTGAGGTGGTTCGGACATGTGGAGAGAATGGAGTGAAACAGAATAACTTCAAGAGTGTATCAGTCTGTAGTTGAAGGAAGGCGGGGTAGGGGTCGGCCTAGGAAAGGTTGGAGGGAGGGGGTAAAGGAGGTTTTGTGTGCGAGGGGCTTGGACTTCCAGCAGGCATGCGTGAGCGTGTTTGATAGGAGTGAATGGAGACAAATGGTTTTTAAAACTTGACGTGCTGTTGGAGTGTGAGCAAAGTAACATTTATGAAGGGGTTCAGGGAAACCGGCAGGCCGGACTTGAGTCCTGGAGATGGGAAGTACAGTGCCTGCACTCTGAAGGAGGGGTGTTAATGTTGCAGTTTAAAAACTGTAGTGTAAAGCACCCTTCTGGCAAGACAGTGATGAAGTGAATGATGGTGAAAGTTTTTCTTTTTCGGGCCACCCTGCCTTGGTGGGAATCGGCCACTGTGATAATAATAATAATAATAATAATAATAATAATATATATATATATATATATATATATATATATATATATATATATATATATATATATATATATATATATATATATATATATATATATATATAATCACAGTAAACAGGTGATTTTAAAATATGCAAAACAACCACTGTGAAAGAGTAGTGAAATTCCAAGCGCTTTCGTGACTACTCACATTGTCAAAGAACTATATATATATATATATACATGTCGTGCCGAATAGGCAGAACTTGCGATCTTGGCTTAAATAGCAACGCTCATCTTGCCATATTGGACAAGCGAAAATTTGTGTATGCAATAATTTCGCCAAAATCATTCTGAACCTAACGAAAAAAATATATTTCACTGTGTTTGTTTAGTATTAAATTATTGTAAACAAATCTAAAATATATTTAGTTGGGTTAGGCTAAAATAAATTTCTCTTGTAATAATAAGGTTAGGTAAGTTTTCTAAGATTCTTTTGGTGCAAAATTAAAAATTTTTACATTAGCATTAATTGAAAAAAATATATCTTTAAACGTATAAGAGAAAATTTTAGAAAGGACTTAATTTTAAATGAGTTCTTGCTAATTGACCAGCTTTACATATTCGGAACGACATTTTATATATATATATATATATATATATATATATATATATATATATATATATATATATATATCGAAAAAATATAGGGAGGTACCACCTCTCTATATATATATATTTAATATGTATTTAACATATCGGCAGTTTCCCACCGAGGCAGGGTGACCCAAAAACAAAGAAAAATCTTTCATCACCATTCAACACTTTCACTAGCACTCATACATATTCACTGTCTTTGCAATGGCACTCAGATACAACAGTTTAGATGTTCCTCCAAACTACCAATATTCCAAACCCCTCCTTTAAAGGAGGTTTTGTGGGCAAGGGGCTTGGACTTCCAGCAAGCGTGCATGAGCGTGTTAGATAGGAATGAATGGAGACGAATGGTTTTTAGAACCGGACGAGCTGTCGGAGTGTGAGCAGTGTAATATTTTGTGATTCAGGAAATCTGGTTAGCCGGACTTGAGTCCTGGAGGTGGGAAGTACAATGCCTGCACTTTAACCCCTCCCTCCATCCTTTTCGAGGACAACCCCAACCCGTCCTTACTTGCCCTGCAGATTTGTGCACTCTCCAAGCCGTTCTTTGTTCCATTCTTTCTAAATGACCAAACCACCTCAACAACCCCTCTTCAGCTCTCTAATACTTTTAGTAACTCCACACCTCCTAATTACCACATTATGAATTCTATACGTAATATTTACACCACACATTTCCCTCAGACACAACATCTTCACTGCCTCCAGCCTCCTCCTTGCTGCATTACTGAGAACCCAAGCTTTGCACCCATATAAAAGTGGTGGAACCACAATTCTAATTTACATTTCCTTCTTTACCTCCATGGATAACGTTCATTGTCTCCACAGATACCTCAGGCACCACTCACCTTTTTTCTTTCATCAGTTCTATGGTCATCCTCATCCTTCATAAATCCATCCACTGACAAGTCAACTCCCAAATATCTGAAAACATTCACTTCTTCCATACTCCCTCTCTCCAATGTGATATCCAATTTTTCTTTCTCTAAATTGTTTGATACCCTTATCACCTTACTCTTATCTATGTTCTCATTCAACTTTCTACCTCTACACACCCTTCCAAACTCGTCCATTAACCTTTCCATTAACCATAAGCACATTATCATCAGCAAAAAGTAACTGTGTCAGTTCCCATTTTGTATTTGATTCCCCATAATTTAATCCCACCCCTCTCCCGAACACCCTAGCATTTACTTCTTTTACAACCCCATCTATAAATATATTAAACAACCATGGTGACATTACACATCACTGTCTAAGACCTACTTTTACCGGCATTAGCCTATTCACTTGAGAGGGTAATTGATGACTTGTCTAGGAATTTAAACTGATAGATTATAGAGATATGGGCGTGTGAGGGAAAAGTTCAATAGAGAGGGTATAGAAGGAATATATATAGTATCAGTAGTTTCACTGCCGGCTTCTAGTTAAGGTAGGGTAAGTCAATCTCCCGTTTTTCCCGCCTTTTCTCCCCCTCCCTGAAATTGATAGTTTGTCTGCCGGCTACTTGTTAAGGTAGGGTCAGTCTAGCTCCCGCTATCCCTTCCCCTCCCTCTTCTTCCCCCCCCCCCCCGAAAGGTGACGTGTGGGGCTCTGGTTAAACAGTAAATCACTAGACTCACAGCTCCCAACTCTACTCTTGGATGTCAGAGAGGGTCACCTGGCAATCAACGAGTAGAACAGGAGAAGGACTAACGTCCAGAGACTTCTCCAGGTTGTATTGAAGTACCTGTGCACCTGTACGAAATTGCAGGACGTAACTCCACAGCATTGCAGCTGTAAAGAACCTGCTTTCCTGTCTTCGGGATAGAATACTCACTGGTATACTGTGAAGAACTAGCTAGTGGATGGTCACCAACACCTGCGACCCCCCCCCCTTATCAGCAACGGCTACGGTTTCAACAACAGTGTCACCAACACCAGACACCATTGTAGATATTAGTGTTGAGTTCAAATGTTATTTTATTCATTTCATTTTTCATTTTTCTTTCAAATAGGATATACCTTTCATGTTTTGTTGTTTTATGTTTGATTTAATAAATAGTGTTTATCTTTGTGAATTATTATTTCTTTTTCTATTCATTAATTTTCCTGAGGAGGAGCCAGCCTGAGTAATACTGTCTGAAGTTGTTACAGGGCTGAGTAAGCCTTCACAAGTGGCGACCTTGCCAGGATCAACTGAATCAAGATTCAACTCCATCTCGAATCTACCATTGGAACTTCAACGCCGCATTCCACAGACGGTTACCACCAGCCATGAGTAATCATTCTCTATGGTAGGACTACAGTACAGGTATTTAAAAGATTTGGTGATTGTTATAGTCTCAATTTATTGTAAGTCAAGTCAGGCAGGATATAATATTTAATTCTGCCACCTTTTTGGAGCTTGAAACACTTTGGAGGATTAGACTCTAGGGACCCGAGATTTTCCAGTGACAACTTGTTTCATTGAGCTCTTTATTGTATCAAGGGAACTGTCATAGGACACTCTTGATTTGTTGGTGAGAAGATTGGATGGTCAAGGGACCCCATTCTACTTACTGTTTACTCAGAGCCGGCATAGAACCCTTCGTTTTCGTTAATACATATTGTTTAATTGAAGCAGGGATCGAGCCCTCTGGTTTATTTACAGCTTGAGCGGAGCAGGAATTGAACCCTCCGTTTTCTTTAATACCCGTTTCATTTTCCCTGATAGTTTAAGTTATTCTTGCAAGCATGGATGAATACCAGTTTTGGATGAATGCTGGAAGTAAGTTAGGAATAACAGGGAAAAATTTAGAATCTTTCATTAGTGCTAAGATCCAGGAAAGACTTGAAAGAGAGAGAATTGAGAGAGAAGAAAGACAGAAAGGGAAAGAGAAGAAGAAAAGGAGAGAGAGAGAATAGAAAGAGAAGAGAATAAGGAGAGAGAGAGAATCGAAAGAGAAGAGAAAAAGGAGAGAGAGAGAATTGAGAGAGAAATTAAAGAAAGACAGAAAGAGAGCGAGAAGACCAAAAAGAGCATGATAGACTTGATCGTGAGGAAAGAGCTAAGGAACGTGAGGAACAAGCTAAGATACGTGAGGAACAGATTAAATTAAGAGAACTTGAGGAAAGAGCAAAGGATAGAGAAGTTGAGGAAAGAGCTAGAGAACGTGACGCAAAAGCTAGAGAACATGAGTTAATAGAGAGAGAAAAGGATCGTGAGCTCGAAAAATCTCGCCTTGAATTGGAGAATAAAAAGTTAACTCTTACACAACAACAATTAGAGGAAGGAGTAATGGAACAACGTGCAGTCAGTGCACATATTCCAACAACTAATTTACCTCCCTTCACAGAGGGGGAAGACATAACTTCATACATTATCAGGTTTGAAAATACCGCTACCCTCTGTGAATGGCCTGCTGACACCTGGGCTACCAGGTTAGGAATGTTATTTTCTGGTACAGCCTTGAATATCTATGCAACTTTGTCGCAGGATATCATATGTAATTATAACCTACTAAAGAAGGCAATCCTTAAAACATATCAAAAAACCACTAATTCTTACAGGAAAGATTTCAGGTATGCCACCTTACAGCATGGCCAAAACTTTCAGCAGTTACAAGTAACACTCTTTCGTTTGTTCGACTTTTGGATAGAGAGTTCAGGAATTGATCACAGTTATGAATCTCTTAGAGACTTCATGGTTGCTGACCAGTTCCTGACAGCTCTTCCCCACCAGATACGAACATTCATTAGAGAACGTAACCTGATTAAAGCTGAGGAAGTTGCTGAGGCTGCTGACCTGTATGCTGAGGCTCACAATTCCTATAAAGACCTAAAGGGATCGAACCCTAAGGGCAAGGGTTCATCAGACCTTAAGAAATCAAAGCCTCTAGTGGAAAGTAAAATGACTTCTTTTATTCCTGTTTGTCATTTGTGTGGTGTTAAGGGACATAAAACGTCCAGATTGTCCTTCTAAGAAGGTCCAAAAAGTTGGAAGATGTTTTAAAGACTGTAATGACCAAGCACCCTTCTGTTCAGGAACAGTTAATGGACTTAATGTATCTACCATTTTACGAGACACTGGATGCACATGTATAGTCATTCCTCTGCTATACTTTCAGACTACTTGGGCCGTACGGACACTTTTCCTACCATCCGTTGTTACATTAGGTCTAAATGGTTCACAGGTTGGTCTGAAGCCGTACTAGCTCCCATCACTTCTTGCTCCGTACTAATAGGTAATGTAAAAGGTGCCATTCTTCCTTCTGAGCTTGACCTGTCAGCACCAAAGATGGACACAAGTGTTTCAGATCCTCTTGCTGTAGAGTCAGAGAAGCCGCTCGAAAGTTCAGGTGAGACAATGTCTCGCGAGATTCATGTGGGATTAAAAACCAGTGATGCTTCTCTCGAAAGCGAGGTAGTAGGATCACCGGTTCACTTGTTAGATGAAAGTGAAGATATCACCTCTGATACCATAAATGTCTTGACTAGGGCTCAGACCAAAGCCCAGGCTTCTCCTACTGTCCATCCTTTGATTTTCCCTGACTTTAAGCCTTTAGATATATCGAAGGATTCCTTTGTCAATTTACAACGTAATTGCCCTTCTCTTCAGAATTGCCATAATGCCGCTAAACAAAATCAAGTGATCCAAAGGAAAAACTTTTCATATAAATTTGAATATATAAAAGGTATCTTGTACAAGTCAGTATTCAAATTAAATTCAGATGAGACAGACTATTCCATCTTAGTTGTTCCAAGTCATTGCAGAGAGACTGTTCTTAAAATGGCTCATGACCTGCCAGTGGCCGGACATTTCTCGCATCGTAAAACTTTAAATAAAATTAGGGAAACCTATTTTTGGCCTAAAATGTCCTCAGATGTCACTAACTATTGTAGATCGTGTAAAGTTTGCCAACTGTCATCCTCCCGAGGTACCAGGCGAGTACCTATGGTCAAAATGCCTATCTTTACGGTACCGTTTGAAAGAGTAGCTATTGACATCGTTGGTCCTTTATCTCCACTTTCATCTGGGGGACATAGATATATATTAACATTGGTTGATTATGCTTCGAGTTTCCCTGAAGCCATACCCTTAAAGACCATAACTTCTACAGAGGTGGCTGAAGTCCTTTTGTCCATCTTCTCCAGAGTGGGCATCCCTAGAGAAATTTTGTCTGACCGTGGGACACAATTCACATCTGACTTAATGCAACATCTATACCAACTTCTGGGAGTGAAGCCTCTCTTCACCACACCCTATCATCCCAGCTGTAATGGGAGGATTGAGCGCCAGCATTCGATTCTCAAGTCCATTTTAAGGAAACTTTGCTCCCTTAAACCTAAGGAGTGGCATCGTTACCTACCCTGTGCTTTGTTTGCCATGAGGGAAGTTCCCAGTGACTCTTTGGGGTTTTCACCTTTTGAACTTCTCTATGGTAGACAGGCCAGAGGCCCATTGTCCATCCTTCATGACTTATGGACTAATGAGGAGGTAAATGCTGAGGTTCAGTCTTCTTACCAGTTTCTCCTTGACCTTAGATCCAAACACGAACTTGATAAGACAACTGAAGAATGTAAAGTGTGCGTAATTGACACCTCTAACTTAGACTATGATGAAGAACTACATGACTTGGTGACTCTTGACCACTCGGATGCAACCAACATTAATATTAATGAATCTTTGGATGACCATAAGAGACATGAACTACTTCAATGTGTGAGTAACTTTTCAGACGTCTTTACTGATATTCCAGGTGTTACCTCCACGGTAGTCCATAAGATTGACTTAGTGACGGACAATCCTATCAAACGGAAATTATACCCAGTTCCAGTTCACCTTAGGGATGCATTTGACCGAGAGGTAGACAAATTATTAAAACTAAAGATCATTGAACCTTCAGTATCTGCATATTGCTCACCAGTAGTCATGGTTAAGGAGGAGGATAATTCATATAGACTTGCTATTGACTTCAGAGGCCTTAATGCTATAACTCGGTGGGATGCTGAGCCTATGCCCTTAATAAATAGCGATCTACACAAATTTTATGACTCTTCCTTCTTTTCAGAGATTGATATTGCGCAGGCATATCATCAAGTAATGTTAGATCCTTCTTCTAAGCAGTACACCGCTTTTCCTACTCACCAAGGACTGATGCAGTATAGAACTATGCCCTTCGGTTTGGTAACTGCCTGTGCTACCTACGTGAGACTGATGAGAAAGGTCTTGGGTAATATGCCAAATGTTTCAGTTTATTTTGATAACATTTACGTAATGACATCTACGTGGGGCGAACATATCCAAACATTAACATCAGTTTTGCGTAGGTTACGCTCACATGGCCTCACTGCCAAGCCGAAGAAATGCTTCCTTGGGTATAACAAGATTAGATATCTTGGACTGATACTTTCTAATAACACTCTGCAGCCTCTCCCCAGTAAGATCAAAGCTTCATTAGAATTTAAATTCCCCAAAACCAAGAAACTCATGCGTAGCTTTCTTGGTTCTGTAAATTTTTATGCACGTTTTATCCCGAATCTTGCTGATCTTACAGGCATCTTATCGGACTTCCTTAAAAAGTCTGTGAAGGAACCTCTTGAACTTTCCGACGTAGCTCGGGAAAAGTTTAATGAGATTAAAAGTATCTTTTCGAAAGATCCTATACTTAAGATTCCAGATATTAATAAAACATTTTGTTTGAGAACTGATGCCTCCAATACTGGCTTAGGTGCGGTGTTACTACAATACCATGATGGTACTCCCTTCCCTGTATGCTTCCTAAGCCGGAAACTCCTTCCCGCAGAAACAAGATACTCCACAATAGAAAAGGAATGTTTAGCCCTTGTGTGGGGTATCTCCAAACTTAAATTTTATTTGCTGGGAAAAGAATTCATTTTAGAAACGGACCACAAACCTTTGATATGCCTAGAAACTTTTAAGGGAACCAACAGTCGCCTCTTGAGGTGGACATTGGCACTCCAGGCTTTTAAGTTCCATATTGTGTATATCAATGGTTCATCCAATTATTTCTCTGACTGGTTAAGTCGTGACAGTCAGTAGAAGATTTGTTGCCTTACACGACTTCCACATGTTAGAACTTTTTCCTCGCCTATTCTTCTTATACTCCTTGACTATAAGTCTTGGCATGGGGAAGTGTGAGGGAAAAGTTCAATAGAGAGGGTATAGAAGGAATATATATAGTATCAGTAGTTTCACTGCCGGCTTCTAGTTAAGGTAGGGTAAGTCAATCTCCCGTTTTTCCCGCCTTTTCTCCCCCTCCCTGAAATTGATAGTTTGTCTGCCGGCTACTAGTTAAGGTAGGGTAAGTCACGCTCCCGTTTTTCCCGCCTTTTCTCCCCCTCCCTGAAATTGATAGTTTGTCTGCCGGCTACTTGTTAAGGTAGGGTCAGTCTAGCTCCCGCTATCCCTTCCCCTCCCTCTTCTCCCCCCCCCCGAAAGGTGACGTGTGGGGCTCTGGTTAAACAGTAAATCACTAGACTCACAGCTCCCAACTCTACTCTTGGATGTCAGAGAGGGTCACCTGGCAATCAACGAGTAGAACAGGAGAAGGACTAACGTCCAGAGACTTCTCCAGGTTGTATTGAAGTACCTGTGCACCTGTATGAAATTGCAGGACGTAACTCCACAGCATTGCAGCAGTAAAGAACCTGCTTTCCTGTCTTCGGGATAGAATACTCACTGGTATACTGTGAAGAACTAGCCAGTGGATGGTCACCAACACCTGCAACCCCCACCCCCTTATCAGCAACGGCTACGGTTTCAACAACAGTGTCACCAACACCAGACACCATTGTAGATATTAGTGTTGAGTTCAAATGTTATTTTATTCATTTCATTTTTCATTTTTCTTTCAAATAGGATATACCTTTCATGTTTTGTTGTTTTATGTTTGATTTAATAAATAGTGTTTATCTTTGTGAATTATTTCTTTTTCTATTCATTAATTTTCCTGAGGAGGAGCCAGCCTGAGTAATACTGTCTGAAGTTGTTACAGGGCTGAGTAAGCCTTCACAGGGCGTTTGTGGGAAACAAGCAGGTTGCAGCATTACGGTTAAAAACAGCAATTACCGGGATACCTCAGGGATATGTTTAAAAGACAATATTCAAAATAAAGTTGCTAGTAATGGCAAATCAATTGATCAACAAAGAGGGATAGTAGAGGGCAACGAGTGACTAGCTCCCTTAAAGTTTACTATACAAATAGTAGGAGTCTAAGAAATAAGATAGATGAGCTAAGATTACTTGCAAGTGTAGGTAATATAGACATTATTGGTATAACAGAGTCCTGGTTCAACCTGAAAGATAGAGAAATGCCTTCTGAATGCAACATACAGGGTTATAAACTATTCCACACTGACAGGGTCAACAGGAAGGGTGGTGGGGTGGCGATGTATGTCAGAGAAAATTTAAATTGTTGTATTATACATGATATAAGATTAGAGACATCGAACACAGAATCTGTTTGGTTACAGTTTCTCGAGGGACATGACAAATTAATTTTGGGTGTGATTTATAGGTCCCCAAACCTTGATAGGGAGGGCAGTAAGCTGTTTTGGGACGAAATTCATAAGGCATCTAGATATGAAAATGTTGTTATAATGGGAGATTTTAACTTTAGACAAATTGATTGGAACAATATGACAGGAAATCTTGAGTCTAGTGACTTTCTTGATGCGGTTCAGGATTGCTTTTTAAAACAGGTTGTGACAGAACCAACTAGAGGAAACAATCTGCTTGACTTGGTTCTTGCCGACAAAGATTCACTAATTAATAATCTTGAGGTTAATGATGAGCTTGGGGAAAGTGATCACAAATCAGTTTTAATATATCATGGAATTACCTAGACAACTGCAATCAAATCTCTGTCCCAGATTTTCGCTTGGCGAACTTCATGGGAATGAAAAATTACCTGGGTGGGCTAAATTGGGATGTCCTGACTATGGGTCAGGTAGGTGATCTTGGTTGCCAATATGACGTTTTTCAGAGCATAGTTCTAGCTGCCCAGACAACTTTTGTTCCGATTAGGGAAATTGGATCTAACAAAAATGATCCCAAATGGATGAACAATAGATTAAAACATCTCATTGGTCAAAAGAAAGGCATATATAGGCGTATCAAAAGAGGGGATGGGCAGTTAAGAAATCAATATATTCAATTAAAGAGAGAAATAAAGAAAGGAATAAGAAAATCAAAAAGGGATTATGAGGCTAAGGTCGCAAGGGATTCAAAGATTAACCCTAAAGGATTCTATCAGGTATACAGAAGTAAGATTAGGGACAAGATTGGCCCACTTAAGAGTAACTCTGGTCAGATCACTGACAGTGATAAGGATGTGTGTGAAATTCTAAATACCTACTTCCTCTCAGTTTTCACCCAGGAAAATACTAGCGATATTCCAGAAATAATAGATTATGTAGAACAGGATGATAATAAACTATGTACGATTGCGGTAACTAGTGACATGGTCCTCGGACAAATAGAGAAACTAAAACCTAACAAATCCCCAGGCCCTGATGAACTGTTTGCAAGGGTGTTAAAGGAATGTAAAGAGGAACTTAGCATACCTTTGGCTAATCTTTTTAACACATCACTACAAACTGCCATAGTGCCTGATAAGTGGAAAATGGCAAATGTAATACCTATTTACAAGGCAGGTGACAGGTCCTTGGCTTCGAACTATAGACCAATAAGCCTTACCTCCATAGCGGGAAAATTTATGGAATCAATAATTGCCGAAGCAATTCGTAGCCATCTTGACAGGCACAAATTGATTAATGACTCTCAACACGGTTTTACAAAGGGGGCGTTCCTGTCTTACGAATTTACTAACTTTTTTCACTAAGGTGTTTGAGGAGGTAGATCATGGTAATGAATTTGATATTGTGTATATGGACTTCAGTAAGGCTTTCGATAGAGTTCCACACCAGAGGCAATTGAGGAAACTTAAGGCACACGGAATAGGAGAAATTTTTCCCTGGGTAGAGGCATGGCTGACAAATAGACAACAGAGAGTTTGCATAAATGGGGAGAAATCAGAATGGGGGCACGTCACAAGCGCTGTTCCTCAGGGGTTAGTGTTGGGCCCGTTGTTGTTCACAGTTTACATAAACGACATAGATGAGGGAATAAATAGCGATATAAGCAAATTTTCTGATGACACCAAAATAGGCCGTCCAATTCATTCTAATGAGGACACTAGAGCACTCCAGGAT
Source organism: Cherax quadricarinatus (assembly GCF_038502225.1). Taxonomy (NCBI): domain Eukaryota; kingdom Metazoa; phylum Arthropoda; class Malacostraca; order Decapoda; family Parastacidae; genus Cherax; species Cherax quadricarinatus. Next base: position 11,477,930 of record NC_091346.1, on the reverse strand, counting down.
GATTTGAATAGACTGATGCAATGGTCGGAGAAGTGGCAGATGCAGTTTAATATTAACAAATGCAAAGTTCTAAATGTTGGACAGGTAAATAACCATGCCACATATAAACTAAATAATGTAGATCTTAATACTACTGATTGTGAAAAGGATTTAGGAGTTTTGGTTAGCAGTAATATAAAACCAAGACAACAGTGCATTAGTGTTCGCAATAAAGCTAACAGAATTCTTGGCTTCATGTCTAGAAGTAATAGAAGTCCTCAGGTTGTTCTTCAACTATATATCCTTGGTTAGGCCTCATTTAGACTATGCTGCTCAGTTCTGGTCACCGTATTACAGAATGGATATAAATGCTCTGGAAAACGTACAGAGGATGACAAAGATGATCCCATGTATCAGAAATCTTCCCTATGAGGATAGACTGAGGACCCTGAATCTGCACTCTCTCGAAAGGCGCAGAATTAGGGGGGATATGATCGAGGTGAATAAATGGAAAACAGGAATAAATAAAGGGGATGTAAATAGCATGCTGAAAATTTCCAGCCAAGACAGGACTCACAGCAATGGTTTCAAGTTGGAAAAATTCAGATTCAGAAAGGATGTAGGAAAGTACTGGTTTGGTAATAGAGTTGTGGATAAGTGGAACAAACTCGCGAGTATAGTTATTCAGGCTAAAACGCTGTGTACTTTCAAAATAGGTTAGATAAATACATGAGTGGGTGTGTGTTGGATCTGACTAGCTTGTGCTGCTGGGTCTGGTGCAGTGCTCCATCCCTGAGTGGAGATGATCAGACTGGGTGGGTCATTGGACTAATCCGGGGAGGACCTGCTCCGCATGGGTCAGTAGGCCTGCTGCAGTGTTCCTTCTTTCTTATATATATTATATATATATATATATATATATATATATATATATATATATATATATATATATATATATATATAATATAATGTGTGTGTGTGTGTGTGTGTGTACTCATCTAATTGTACTCACTTATTTGTGGTTGCAGGGGGTCAAGACTCAGCTCCTGGCCCCGCCTCTTCACTGAACGCTACTAGGTCCTCTCTCTCCCTGTTCCATGAGCTTTATCATACCTCATCTTAAAGTTAGGAATTGTACCTGCCTCCACTACCTCAGTTGCTAGGCTATTCCACTTCCTGACTAATCTATGACTGAAGAAATACTTCCTAACATCCCTTTGACTCATCTGTGTCTTCAGCTTCCAATTGTGACTCCTTGTTTCTGTGTCCCCTCTCTGGAACATCCTGTCTCACTCCACCTTGTCTATTCCACACAGTATTTTGTATGTCGTTATCATTTCTCCCCTAACCCTCCTGTCCTCCAGTGTCGTCAGGCCGATTTCCATTAACCTTTCTTCGTAGGACATTACCCTTAGCTCCAGAACTAACCTTGTCGCGAACCTTTGCACTTTCTCTAATTTCTTGACGTGCTTGATCTAGTGTGGGTTCCAAACAATTGCTGCATACTCCAGTATGGGCCTGACGTACACGGTGTACAGTGTCTTGAATGAATCCTTACTAAGGTATCGGAACTCTATTCTCAGGTTTGCCAGGGGCCCATATGCTGCAGCAGTTATCTGGTTGATGTGTGCTTTTGGAGACGTGCTCGGTGTTATACTCGCCCCAAAATCTTTCTCCTTGAGTGAGGTTTGCAGTCTTTGGCCACCTAGCCTGTACTCCATCTGCGGTCCTCTTTGCCCTTCCCCAATCTTCATGACTTTGCATTTGGCGGGGCTAAATTCGAGAAGCCAGTTGCTGAACGAAGTGTCCAGCCTGTCCAGGTCTCTTTGAAGTCCTACCAGATCCTCATCTCATTAACTTCACTTCATCTGCAAACAGGGATATTTCTGATTCTAACCCTTCCATAATGTCATTCACATATACCAGAAATAGCACTGGTCCTAGGATCGACCCCTGTGGGACGCTGCTCGTCACAGGTGCCCACTGTGATATCTCATCAAGTACCATGACTCGTTGTTGCCTCCCTGTCAGGTATTCTCTGATCCATTGCAGTGCCCTTCCTGTTATATGTGCCTGATCCTCTTGCTTCTGCACCAATCTCCTGTGAGGAACTATGTAAGGCCTTCTTGCAGTCCAAGAAGATGCAATCAACCCACCTCTCTCGTGTTTTACTTCTGTTATTTTACCATAAAACTCCAGCAGGTTTGTGAAACAGGATTTGCCTTCTATAAATCCGTACTGGTTGGCGTTTATACTCTTATTCCGTTCAACGAGCTCCACCACTCTCCTCCTGATAAATCTTCTCCAAGACTTTGCACACTATACACTTCAGTGACACTGGTCTATAGTTTAGTGCCTCTTTTCTGTCTCCTTTTTTAGATATGGGTACTACATTTGCCGTCTTCCATACCTCAGGTAGTTGTCCGGTTTCAAGGGATGTGTTGAAGATTGTGGTTAGTGGCACACACAGCATTTCTGCTCCCTCTCTAAGAACCCATGGGGAGATGTCTGGTATTTTCCTTTGTGGTATCAAGGTCCCTTAACAGCTTCCTCACCTCCTTCTCAGTTGTGTGTATGTCATCCAACACTTATTGGTTTATTCCTTGTTGGCGTTCCCCTCTGCTTTGTCCACCCAGAGACCTTCCTGTCTCCACTGTAAATATTTCCTTAAATATCTTGAGCTCACATACCTCTTGATCGTTTCTTCTGAGTTCCCCACCTTCTTTCCTCAGCCTGATCACCTGGTCTTTGACCATTGTCTTCCTCCTAATGTGGCTATACAGCAGTTTCGGGTCAGACTTGGCTTTCGATGCTATGTTGTTTTTGTACTGTCGCTGGGCCTCCCTCCTTATCTGTTCATACTCGTTTCTGGCTCGACTAGTCTATTTTCTTGGGTCCTTTGCCTCCTGTACCTTTTCCATTCTTTGGTACACTTAGTTTTTGCCTCCCTACACCTTCGGGTAAACCAAGGGCTTGCTTTGGTCTTCCTATTATTTCTATTGCCCTTGGGAACAAACCTTTCCTCTGCCTCCCTGCATTTTGTTTGGTGTTACATATTCCATCATTTCATTTACTGACTTTCCTGCCAATTCTCTGTCCCACTGAACCTCCTGCAGGAAGTTCCTTATACCTGTGTAGTCCCCCCTTTTATAGTTTGGCTTTTCCCATCCAACTCCTGTTACCCCTCTCTACTTGTAACTCTATGTATTCAAAACACAGAACAACATGATCACTAGCTCCAAGGAGCCTCCCATATGTGATGTCCTCAATGTCTGAACTGCTCAGGGTGAACACAAGGTCCAGTCTTGCTGGTTCATCCTCCCGTCTCTCTCTGGTAGTGTCCTTAACATGTTGGTGCCTCAGGTTTTCCAGTATCACATCCATCATCTTGGCTCTCCATGTTTCGGGACCCCCCGTCTGGCTCCAGGTTTTCCCAGTCGATCTCCCTGTGGTTGAAATCGCCCATAACCAGCAACTTTGCTCTTCTCGAGTGAGCTCTTCTTGCCACCTCGGCCAGTGTGCCCACCATTGCTCTGTTGCTCTCTTCGTATTCCTCTCTTGGCCTCCTGCAGTTCTGTGGTGGATTATACATCACTGCAATGGCTACCTTATAAAGATCCTCTCTCTCCTTGCTCCAGGAGCTTTATCATACCTCGTCTTAAAACTATGTATGTTTCCTGCCCCCACTACATCACTTGCCAGACTGTTCCATTTCCTGACAACTCTGTGACTAAAAAATACTTCATCTGAATCTTCATCTTCCAATTGTGACTATTTCTGTGTCCCATCTCTGTAGCATCATTTCTCTGTCCATCTTATCTATTCCTCGCAGTATTTTATATGTCGTTATCATGTCTTCCCTAACCTTCCTGTCCTCCAGTGTCGTCAGGCCGATTTCCCTTAACCTTTCCTCGTATGACATTTCCCTTAGCTCCGGAACTAGCCTTGTTGCAAACTGTTGCACTTTCTCTAATTTCTTGACGTGCTTGACCAAGTGCGGGTTCCAAACTGGTGCTGCATACTCCAATATGGGCCTGACGTACACAGTGTTCAGGGTCCTGAACGATTCCTTTCTGAGGTATCGGAACGCTATGCTCAGGTTTGCCAGGGGCCCGTATGCTGCTGCAGTTATCTGGTTGATGTGTGCCTCCAGAGAGAGTGTACTCACCTAATTGTGGTTGCAGGGTTACCAGGTGAGTGTACTCACCTAGTTGTACTCACCTAGTTGAGGTTGCGGGGGTCGAGTCCGAGCTCCTGGCCCCGCCTCTTCACTGATCGCTACTAGGTCACTCTCCCTGAGCCGTGAGCTTTATCATACCTCTGCTTAAAGCTATGTATGGATCCTGCCTCCACTACATCGCTTCCCAAACTATTCCACTTACTGACTACTCTGTGGCTAAAGTGTGTGTACTCACCTAATTGTACTCACCTAATTGTGGTTGCAGGGGTCGAGACTCAGCTCCTGGCCCCGCCTCTTCACTGATCGCTACTGGATCCTCTCTCTCTCTGCTTCCTGAGCTTTGTCATACCTCTTCTTAAAACTATGTATGGTTCCTGCCTCCACTACTTCACTTGCTAGGCTATTCCACTTGCTGACAACTCTATGACTGAAGAAATACTTCCTAACGTCCCTGTGACTCGTCTGAGTCTTCAGCTTCCAGTTGTGACCCCTTGTCCCTGTGTCCCCTCTCTGGAACATCCTATCTCTGTCCACCTTGTCTATTCCCCGCAGTATCTTGTATGTCGTTATCATGTCTCCCCTGACCCTTCTGTCCTCCAGTGTCGTCAGTCCGATTTCCCTTAACCTTTCCTCGTACGACATTCCCTTGAGCTCTGGGACTAGCCTTGTTGCAAACCTTTGTACTTTCTCTAACTTCTTGACGTGCTTGACCAGGTGTGGGTTCCAGACTGGTGCTGCATACTCCAGTATGGGCCTAACATACACAGTGTACAGTGTCTTGAACGATTCCTTATTAAGGTATCGGAACGCTATTCTCAGGTTTTCCAGGCGCCCGTATGCTGCAGCGGTTATTTGGTTGATGTGTGCCTCCGGTGATGTGCTCGGTGTTATGGTCACCCCAAGGTCTTTCTCCCTGAGTGAGGTCTGTAGTCTTTGTCCACCTAGCCTATACTCCGTCTGCGGTCTTCTTTGCCCCTCCCCAATCTTCATGACTTTGCATTTGGTTGGATTGAATTCGAGAAGCCAGTTGCTGGACCACATGTCCAGCCTGTCCAGGTCTCTTTGCAGTCCTGCCTCATCCTCGTCCGATTTAATTCTTCTCATCAACTTCACGTCATCTGCGAACAGGGACACTTCAGAGTCTATTCCTTCCATCATGTCGTTCACATATATCAAAAATAGCACTGGTCCTAGAACTGACCCCTGTGGGACCCCGCTCGTAACAGGCGCCCACTGTGATACCTCTTCACGTACCATGACTCGTTGTTGCCTCCCTGTCAGGTATTCCCTTATCCATTGCAGTGCCCTCCCTTTTACGTGCGCCTGATCCTCCAGCTTCTGCACTAATCTCTTGTGGGGAACTGTGTCAAAGGCCTTCCTGCAGTCTAGGAAAACGCAATCTACCCA